>NC_092815.1:9676793-9894293 GCF_023375885.2 Dermacentor andersoni | reverse complement strand
CTGCGGAGAGCCGGAGAGCCAGAGCTCTGCATTCGGAACCACGAGACAGAAAAAATCCAAGATGTCGCAGCCCCACAAGAAACCAAGAAAAAAGTAAACGTTCAGCATTATAGAAAACGCCAGGCAAGAAAACCTACTCACGGCTTTCTTGGTCCACAGAAATCTAACTGCAATGGAGCACGAAAGTAAATTGAACAGTGCGGACTGCCTCTTGATAGAGGTCATACCACTAAATAGAAGCGAGGCCCCGCTCTTTATTCTAAACACATATAGCACCCCCAAAGCGCTGTGTTCCCCCATAATAAACGTCATGAATGAGGCTAGAAGAATCAGTAAAACGAATCCCCTAATAGTAGTAGGATATATTAACGCACAATGCATGGCATGGCGTTACAGAACAATGTTAAAGAAAGGAACTAGCCTCTGACAACACATTCAGGACGAAGGCTACATACTTCTGACGGATCCGCTGGCGCCAACAAGGATATTAAACAGTCTGCAAGCCAACACGTACCCTGACTTGACTCTACGCAAAAATATAACACACTCACAATGGCGAAATGCAAACAAGAGCCTAGGGAGCCACTATAACATTATGGAGACCACTATTCCCAGAAGCACGTTCAAGAAGAAAAGAAGGGTGACACATATGGTAGACTGGCATAAATTAAGAGAAAGGATAGGTTAACGCGGATGGCAAGATTGAAAACCTTAAATAATTGACTGATAAACTCTTAAAGGACGCAAAGCACACCACCGAGACGATAAATATGGAAGCCGAAAACAAAGCCACTGAAAGAAGGTTATTACACATTTGTCAGGCATATAATAGCTTACAAAAAAGCTGGGTGAAACACAAACACAACGGGAAACTAAGGATTAGAATATCCAAACTAGAAAGAGAAATCTAAAGCCCTTATGAAAACTTAGTAAAAGAACAATGGGGATCAACATATGTTCAAATGAGCTGAAAATTGGAGCTCAAGGACACATGGAATCTTCTGAAACACCTTTGAGACCCAGAAAACAGTGGAGCCGCTCACCAGAAGGATGTCGTAAGAACAATACATGCAAGTCCACTTAATGACGAAGAAATAACGACGGAAATCCAACACCGTTACCTATGAACAGCGGAAAACCTGAGGCTTCCCAACTACAACGGCAACCCCAAACCTGAACTTGACAAAAAAATTATGGGGTTTTATGTGGCAAAATCACGATCTGACAATGAGACGCGTCGTAGTGGGGGACTCCGGAATAATTTGGACCACCTGGCGTTCTTTAACGTGGACTTAAATATAAATTCACGGGTATTTTCGCATTTCGCTCCAGCGAAATGCGGCCGCCGTCACCTAGATTCGATCTCGTGACCTCGTGCTTAGCAGCTCAACACTGTATCCACTCAGCAACGACGCGGGTGACCTTGACGAAGAACTGAAATAAGAAAAAAACGGAAGAACAAATGGGATAGTGACAGCAGAAAGAACAGGAGGGGGAAGTTGTTCATTGGAAACTGACTCATATGTATGATATATGGTTAAAAGCGTACTAGAGATTTATAAATTGGAGTGTTAAGGGAGAAGCAGGGAAGCACTAGAAATGGACGAATAGTTGAATATGAGAATCGAGATTAGCTCGCTCCATAACGTGTTTTGTGCCTTTGTTAATGATATGAGGATTTCAGGTTCAAGTTACAGCTTTTAGCGATTCTATGTTGCCACGTGTCAAATTGATTTCCTTTGGGTATAGGCATCTAAGCTTTTGTATGAGGTATGACTCTGTATAAAATTTCCTCTCGCGAGGGGAACGGAAATTTGTATGTATTATATAGAGCCTTGTTTTATCAAATATATAGTCATGTTCATTGAAGTGGCTGGCTACTGCTTTAGGTAAATTGTGTCTTGCATCTGCGCGATGGCCGTTGAGTGTTGTATGAATTTGTTGTCCAGCCTCACCTGTATCATTTGTTACAAGCGGCACATTCTAGACAGTAGACTACGTTGCTTGACGTGCCGGTGAAACTCGAACTCACTTTCCCCCAACGCTCAGTAGCAGGTCAGAACATCGATTCAGGCTGACCTCTTAGCTTTTCTCTCATGATAAATACGTCTCTCTCGAAGTCACCTTGTGAAGGTAATCCGACGCTGTGCTTTTTACTGTAGTAGTAGATTGAATTTGTTTGCATGTAGAGCACCTGGGGTGGCCACAGGGACAGGATGTTGGCTTCGTCTTTGTAGTTTGTTTGGTATGTACAAGAATATCCTTGAAACTAGTGCTTGGTCTGCAGGCTATTCTGGGCGGGTGGGGAAAGATTTTAATAAGCTCATGGTTATTGGTGAGAATTGAGTAGCGTTTACTGAGGATGTCGTTTAGGTTTGGGAGTACGTTTGGGAATTTAGTAGTAAGGAGAGGCGTTGTTGTCCTTGTCGTCTTAGGGCTGGTTTTGAGGGCCTCGGCTCGATCAACTTTGGTTGCATCAGTGTATGCTTTCTGAGGGGCAGTGTTTGGGTGGTTCCTGCCTGATAGGGTTTCTTAAATTGATCGTGTCTTTCTATTTAGTCATTGTTTTCAACGAAAATGCGACGTAGCCGTACGGCTTGACACTTAAAGATGCCTTGTCTGCAATGTCGGGAATGGTGGCTTGTAAATTCTAGGTGCTGTTGTTTATCAAAATGCTGCCTATAAAGGCTTGTCTTTAGTTTCCCATTGTCAATATACACTGTTTTGTCCAGAAAGCTTATGCGCTCAGTTGAAGATGTCCACGTGAATTTTATTGTTGGGTGAAAAGATTTTAGGAATGTTACAAATTTATCTAGACTGTCCTGGCCATGTTCCCATATTATTAAAATGTCGTCTATGTATGGGGGGTTTGTCTGTCCAGCGAGATACGACATATACTTCTAGAGTACCTATAGATATGTTCGCGTAGGTTGGTGCAAAAGGCGTACCGATGCAAGAAAGGTCCTCCTATCGATATGTTGGCCAGCCTTTCTCAGGCACGTTACCCCTGTTTATAACGTTTATACCACGTGTGCTTACACTATCTCTCAGCCCCCCCCCCCCCCCCCCCGCTGTTGATTTTGTAGAGGCATACACAAGTGTTTGAGAATAGATCCAATCCCGAAAAACACGCATCCCGAATACCAGGCAGAAAGCAGAAAGGCGAGAGCCAAAGCCTTCCACAGGCAATATTCAAACAATAAGGAGGCAGTCTGAACGGACGTTGCATAGACAAATGATTACGGCACCTTTTCGATAGGCATTGTGGGCACAGACCTAAAACTGATCTCTGCCGCCTCCGTATGGAGCAAAAAGGCATAGAAGGCGGAGGAAGCGGCCATCGCCCTAGACATTATAGGCACGGAAGTGAACACGATGTTTAGCGAATCTAAGACATTTGGTCGAAACTTTGAAAAAGGGAGGGTCCACAAAACCCCCAAACAAACCTTAAAACCGCAAAATTTCAAAGCCAGACCCATCAGAATCATATGGGTTCCGGCCCATGCATCGCTTCGTGGGAACGAGGACACCCGCAACCCAGCCCGATGTTTCATCAACCAGCCAATGGGCGAGCCGTTCCTGAGGTCGGTCAGAGAGACCTTAGCTACCTACTACGAAATTACATTATATTATAGAAACAACAGCAGGACTCTCCCGCCACCGGACAAAAGCCTTAATAAAACTCAACTGCTGGCATGGCGGAAGCTATAAACTAACATATTCACAAACCCCTATATATACTCTCAGGCCTACCCAGGGGTCTACACCCCCAAGTGAAGCTCCGTGGGGCCATAAAGGCACATTTAAAGCACGTTTTATTCGAATGTAACGGTCTAAAACAGAAGACAGAATGGCAACTCTCGAACGAGCAAGAGTCGGCGGATGCGCTGTCCAGCTCAGAGTCGGCGGTTCAATTTCGGTCCATCAGCTTGGCTTTGGAAGTCGTCGAAAGGCGCGACCTCACGACCATAGCATGCGGCACCGGAGGACCTGATCGGATGGCCATCTCGAGCACCCTGGAAGCCCACTGAAATCAATCAAATCCTTTCTGCTGGCGAAATGAAGTTGTTACTAGCACAGGAAAACGCTTGTGGCGAACGCTAGAAACGAAGGCGAGCTTTCTGGTTCTTTTTTTTATTGTGACAGCAATTATATAGACACTCCAAGAATACTTCTGCCGTCAGCGTCACCATGATGTTCCGTATAAAGTGCAAGGGCGATAAAATTGCCGCCGCGCGCCCTGTGCAAGATGTGCGAGTGAAACCGCAGTTCGGCGGCAGCCGATTCAAGTGTGCACATGCTAAAGACAAATCTGCATCCTTTGCAGCCGTCTCAAGAAGCGCCCGAGATAATCAGCGCTACAGGCAAGATCTGCGCTCGTCAAGGCTCTACCACGTGACGAAGATAGCTGGGGGCGTCGCTGTACCTTCCTGACGGCCGACGGCTTAAATACGGTCCCCCTGAGCCCAGGCGCCTAGTTCGGCGGCAGCGCATTGAAGTGTGCACACGCTAACGACAAATCTGCATCCTTTACAGGTGAGAAATAGTGTCGAGTTGCTTTGAAATCGTCTTTGCAACTTTGCGCTGCTGACGAACACGCCTGTTGTCGTTGTCCTTTTTCTTGTATGAAAGTGATTGGATTGATATCTGTGCTATCGTACAATGACGCCGGGGAAAGGAAAGGAGGGGGAAAGTGATGTAGCAGCCTTATTTGCAGAATTTAAGCGGAAAATGCGTGCTGAACTCGGGGACTTGAGAAAGTCTGTTCAGCACTGCAGTGACACGTGTGACGATGTCAAAGACGTGACTCGGGATCTGAAGGCACTAAGAGATGAATTAAAAAGCTTGGTGTCTGAGAATCAAAAACTAAAAACTGAAAACAAGCAGTTAACTCTGAAAAAAAGGTGTTCCGGACGAGTGCGACTCTTTAGTAGCCGTTCGAAAAATCTGTAAAATAGTCAGAGAGGCAGTTGACGAGAGGGACATTGACATATGCCATAGAGTTCCAACTGCGAACTCAACAACCAAGAAAATTGTTGTTCGTTTTGTGAGGCGTGCTAAGAGAGACTCGATATTAGCCAAGGCTAAGAAAATGAGAATTGGTACAAAAGACGTTGGCCTGGTTGGTGTTAACAGTGCAATTTTAGTCAATGAACATTTGACACGCCACAATAAGCAGTTGCTTGGAGCAACAGTGGCAAAGAAGAAAGAGCTCAAATGGAAGTTTGTGTGGACAGCAGGTGGCAAGATCCTAGCAAGGAAAGGCGAAGATGGTCCTGTCCTGAGAATCACTTCTTCCGATGACCTTGCCAAAATGAACTAAGGATTGTATCAGCTAATTATGAGCTTGCTTTCTCTTTACTGCAGATGAGCACGTGTGATGCCTACACAGCAGAAGTATTTAACACCACATTGAAGACCAAGCAATGTAACTTCTCTTTGATTCATTTCAACATTCGAAGCATAAAAAAACAAGCTTGACAGCCTACAAATTTTGTTGGAGTCTCTCGTTCTGAGATTCGAAGTCATTGTTTTTACGGAGACTTGGTTGACGATTACCGATGATACACTCGTCATTAACAATTACACCTGCATACGCTTGGGTGTTGGGCTGCTGAGCACGAGGTCGCGAGATCGAATCCCGGCCGCGGCGGCCGCATTTCGATGGGGGCGAAATGCGAAAACACCCGTGTACTTAGATTTAGGTGCACGTTAAAGAACCCCAGGTGGTCGAAATTTCCGGAGTTCCCCACTACGGCGTGCCTCATAATCAGAAAGTGGTTTTGGCACGTAAAACCCCATAATTTAATTTTTTTTTTGCATACGCTTGGACCGCGTAGGGAAAACAGGAGCGGGTGTGGCGGTATATATCAGTAATAGCTATGCTTACACCATCATAGAGGAGTACACAATTACAAATGTAAATGTTGAATGCTTAGTTATAAAAACATCTCAATTTATGCTTGCTGCCATATATAGACAACCAGCTGGTTCTAAACGCGACTTCTTAGAATTTCTTGAACAATTGATGCAGGTTTTTCAGACAAACAAGTTACCTTTTTTTGTTGTTGGGGATATAAATATAAGTACAGTTAGTAATGACCAGTACGCGATGAATTACAAGAACCTTATTATGATACGGATGTGAAAATTTGGTTTCGGTTCCCACACGCATTGGCCCTAAAACAGCTACAACCATAGACATCTGTGTTACGAATATGAGTGTATCAGAACTAATAGGTGGAGTGATAGTTAGCGACATAAGTGATCATCTACCCGTGTTTTGTGTTGCTGATTACTTCACACGCACACATCTTGAAGTAAGCAAATATCGAGTGATAAATGACACATAGCTTGAAAAAATTTTTTCATTAGTGGAGGCAATAAATTGGTCTAGCTTGTATGACTGCAGTGAACCTAATGATGCTTACAAGGAATTCTACAAGAAGTTAAAAGTAAGTTATGATCATGCGTTTCCTTTACAATGTGGCCGAATGAATAAGAAACACAATAAGAAAACCATGGATTAACGCTGAGCTATCCGGAAGAATAAGAGGGAAAAAAAAACAAGATGTATCACACTTTTATTAGTACGCGTGATGTAAACCAATTTACGGAGTTCAAGAAGCTTCGAAATAGACTAACTTCAGGTCTATAGACAGCAAAAGAAAATTATTATGAAAGTTTGTTTCTTCGCCATCAAACTAATGTAAAAGAGATATGGGAAACAGTAAACAGATTGACAAGCAGAAACAATACAATAACCAGCGTACAAGAGATTGAGATAAATGGAAATGCGATAGCAGGGCAGTGTTTGGCTAACAACTTCAATGAGTCTCTTATACAATCGGGGAAGTCAGATAGCGCAATTATAGGCAGTTAACAACCAAGAAGACACATAAGTTCTTTACCAAATTCGTTTGTTTTGTATCTCGTCCCCCCGCAAGAGACTGAAGAGTTACTTAACAGAATAAAAAATTTCGCTGCTCGTTATGACGAATTTAGGGCTGAGCCAGTAAAGTATGTTTCCAAGTTACTAAAAAACGTTCTCACCTATATTATTAACTTAATGTTCAATATTGGTATTTTCCCTGACCAATTGAAAATAGCAAGGGTTGTTCCGATACACAAATCCGGAGACAAAACGCCCTTAAAAATTTGCGGCCAATATCGGTATTACCTCTTTTATCAAAAGTCTTTGAGTGGGCAATTAATGATCGAATAACAAAGTTCTTAGAGAAATATAATATCATATCTAGTTCGCAATTTGGATTTCAAAAACACAAGTCAAACTAACAAGCACTACTTCGTGCAAAGGAGAAAATTATTCAAGGTATTGAAAATAAGGATTTTACTTTAGGGCTCTTTCTAGATTTGCGGAAAGCATTTGATTCCGTGAATCATGATATTCTACTTCTAAAACTGCAATGTTATGGAACACGTGCCATGTCATTGAAATTAATGACCAGCTATCTTGAGAAATGCTTCCAATTTACATATGTTAATAGTTATTCCTCGACATTGTTAAATGTAACAAATGGAGTACCCCAAGGATCAGTATTAGGTCCTACCCTGTTTTTGTTATACATTAGTGACATAACTCAGATTGACAACACCCTTGATATAGTAATGCTTGCGGACGATACTAACGTACTTTTTACTTCACGGACGAAACGTGAACTTTAAGCAAAGACTAATCATTATCTACAAAACCTATCTAAATGGCTAAATGATAATTGTCTACAATTAAATGCCTCTAAAACTAAATACATCACTTCTTCTCTTCCAAATAAACGCGACCAACATGAGATGCATATTACGTATGGAACCGAGATTATTCAGCAAGCACCTTAGCAAAAATTCCTAAGCGCTTGGTTCCAAGAGTCTTTGGCATGGTAATGTCACCTCGACCATCTGGTACTCGATATAGCTCGATCAATAGGATGTATTAGAAAGATTTCTACAATATTTTTTTTTATTTTATTTAGTGATACTGCAATACCAGGAAGGGATTTTCGCAGGGTGGGCCTACAGATACAAGCACTGGTCAAATATTTACAAAAGAAGTAAGAAAAAAGGCCGCAAATGATTAGCGAACAAACAAAAAGGATCAGCATTTGAGATAACAAAGTTCAATGATGACAGTGTAACATAGGAGTAGACAAAGCAGCACTGTGACGTTTATGGCATATCGTAATTATTCAGGAACATATAAAAGATTGATTAATACAGTAATACAAAATGTAAGGGGCATAAAGTTGATAACAATAAGAAATTGGTAACTATATGGGCAGCAGGGAATAAATACAGCAGAAAATAGATGTTAATGGATACTGAGGCTTCTAATGAATGACGTCAGAGATTGCTGTGTTACTTGATCGTTCGTAAGTCGATTCCATTCCGTTACTGTTCTTGGAAAAAATGAATATTTAACGCAGTTATTACGCTGACGAAAAGGGGTGATTGTGAGATTATTACGTTGTCTTGTAGTGTAACGTGAAGACAAGGATATTAGTCCGTCAATATTAATCTTAAAATGACCTTTGATTAATTGATATAAGAACTTAAGTCTGGAAACGCGATTTCTTTCGGATACAGGTATCAAACCAGCCCTATTTAACAGATCAGTTACTGATGTGCGTCCATAGTTATTGTAAACAAAACGAACTGCTTTCTTTTGTACTTTTTTCAATTTTATTAATGTTTGTTTTAGTAAATGAATCCCAAATTATCGCCGCATAATCTAACATTGGAGGGACAACCGATTTGTAAGCTAGGAGCCGGACTCTGGGTGTGGAGAGTTTTAGTGCTCGCTTAAGAAAAAAAAGTTTACGGTTAGCATTGCTTATAACCTCATGAATGTGTTTAGTCCAGTCAAGGTCGTTAGTAATCCATAATCCTAGATATTTGTATTGTGCAACTTCCGAAAGGATATTGTTATCAAAAGAATATTGGAATATGAGGGGATTTTTCTTTCGGGTTATTCTCATGTAAACGGTTTTTCGAAAATTTATCTGCATCTGCCAGGCATCATACCAATCAGTAATCTTTCGGAAGGCCTCGTTCAGTGTTTGATCTGCTATGGTTTTAATTTCTTAGTAGAGCACACAATCATCAGCGTATAATTTTATATGAACTGGAATGTCTTTTACGATGCCGTTTATATAAATGATGAATAGAATTGGCCCAAGCACCGAACCCTGAGGGACGCTAGAGTCAACAGAAAGAGACTGAGATGAATGATCACGAAAAGTGACATATTGTTGACGGTTACTCAAGTATGCCGAAATCTAATTAGTAATCTTGTTATTTTTTATTGTGCTATTAATTTTGGAAAGCAGCTTTTTGTGAGAAACTTTATCAAATGCTTTTGCGCAATTAATAAATATGGCACCTGTTCGGTTCCCATTATTAATAGAGTTAGCAACGTCGTGTACAGTTTGAACTAATTGAGTGCAAGTAGAATAACCTTTCCGGAATCCGTGCTGAAAATTTGTAATAAAATTATGTTTTTCAAGAAAATCAGATATGTGGGTATGTGTTATGTGCTGCATAATTTTGCTGCATAAGTTGTCGATGTTAGTGAAATTGGTCTATAATTATTGATGCACTCTTTTTTACCATTTTTATGTACTGGTTGAACTCTGGCCGTCCTCCAGTCGTACGGAACCTGTCCTTCGTTTAGAGACCTTGAAAGTAATATAAACAAGTACTTGGCTACCCATTCTGCATACCTAGTTCGGAATGCATTTGGTATGTTATCGGGCCCGGGGGACTTCTTGGTATCGAGATTCAAAAGCATTTTAAGACCTTGCTCGCTGATGACACGATCAGGCTTCGGAGGTAAACATGTTTCGAAAGCGGGCAGTATGCCATTATCATTAGTGAGAACAGCAGATGACAAAAGCAGATGATATTTCTTTTTCGCCATGGGTTGGAGTTCCGTTAACTTCAATCGCATGAGAATCTCCGGATACCAGAGCGATTGTGCGCCAGAATTTCTCTGGTGAAGTTGAAATGAAGTTAGGCAACAAGTTGCCAAAATAATTTTTTTATCAAGTGCTATCTTACTTTTATATTGATCAGTAAGAACGGAAATCTTCTCTTGCAGACACCTAGGACGGTTAACTGATTGCTTTCTCTTTTTTAATCGTTTTAATTTTCTGCGCATTTGTATTGAAGTAGGAGAAATCCAGGGATTCTCACCTTTTACCTTTTTAATAATGCTTGGCGCAAAACGTTCAATACACATCAATACCAGATCCTTGAAGTAAATCCACAAATCATCTACATTTGCTGTTGACTTTGAAAAACTATCAAAATGAAAGGATAAGACATCGATTATCGATGTGTCATCTGCACGTGAGATGTTAGGAAAACAAGAGTGTTTTCTATTTCTGTCGATAGCAGTGTCAGAAAAGGTAAGGAGTAAGGCCTGGTGATCGGAGATTCCCTTGACAATTTCGCATTTTGATTTAGTACTAATAGATCCGCTCACGAAGAAAAGGTCTATATAGATTTAGAACTGTCGTGTATCTTAGTGTACTCGCTAACAAATCAAAAGCAAATGCTATATCTAACATAGCATCACCTGTTTTGTCGTTATGGTTTACGAGGGACATTGTGGACCAGTCAATATTAGGTAGGTTGAAATTGCCAGCAAGAATTATCCGATCGCCAGGTTTTATATACGTGTTCATGTAAGATCTTAAATCATCCAAAAGTGATTATTGAATAAGTCCATTAATACCTCTTCGGCTAAAAAAACTCTTTATTACACTCTAGTATATTCTAAGATTGCCTACTGTTCGCTAGTATGGGGTACCACCACTCAGCGTAACTATAATAGATTAACGGTACTACAAAAGCGCGTGCTACGTATTTTTGAAATTTATGCAGGAGATATCCGTGACATACGTACCAGGGAGTTATTTCTGAAACACAACATGCTTATGGCCAATCAAGTTTATCTCTATAAATTAGTGCAACATATACACACCACAAACATATACAAAGACAGTGATATGGTAGTTGAACATAAGTACCGGTTTAGGCAGCATAGGAGGAGGCTTACGAAGATTAGGACAAATTACGGGAAACAATCGGTAACATATCAAGCTATACAGATTCTAAATAAACAGAAAGACATA
Source organism: Dermacentor andersoni (assembly GCF_023375885.2). Classification (NCBI taxonomy): domain Eukaryota; kingdom Metazoa; phylum Arthropoda; class Arachnida; order Ixodida; family Ixodidae; genus Dermacentor; species Dermacentor andersoni. Next base: position 9,883,143 of record NC_092815.1, on the reverse strand, counting down.
ATAAATTCGACAGACAGCCGTGGTAAACTTAAAAGAATGTACAAAACGTTCCTTGTCAGAACAGCCTGTGTATTGTAGACTGTTTTACATTAATTTCTACTATATCCATAACATTTCTGATTTTCCTTTTTTCTGTTTTGTAAGCACAATGTACTGGTACATAATCGTTCTCTACATATCTGTAACATGATAAAAGGTCTACTAGCTATCTAACACACGAATCCTGTGTGACCTTTTCTATATGTATATCTATCTGCGTGACCTGTGTGCACATGTATGCATCTCATACTTCTTATCTGATGTATTAGAAGTCACTTCTTTTCCTTCGTCAGCTGTACATTGAGTGCAACTGTATTTTTTTATAATGTGCACCTTATTGTATATGTTATTGTACGCGTAAGTGCTGTATGAACTGAACGGGGCCAGACGCCCAGTCAGGCTGTTTCAGCCTTTAGTCTCTGTCTCCGCAGGAAATTCCCTGAAATAAAGTGATTTTGATTTGATATTGGTTTGAGGGTGAGCCAGCGATCACGGGTCAATCTCGCGCACGAAAATAGAGGAAAGTGGGAAGAATCCGCCGTCTCCCGTCGCGCGCGAGCCTCCGGGGGCAGGGAGGGGGCCTTCTGCTCCGGGCGGCTGCGTCCGACCGCCCGGGCCGCTGTTTCTTGAAAGCCAATTGCAACGGAGTCCGCCATGCGCTGTGTTTTCGCGGCTTACCTCCTGTTGATACCACAGGCAGTGTGAAGGTCAATTCGCTCGCTGCTGCTGCTGCACTTTTTCACTCCAGCGTTTTGACAGCGAGTTTCCGTGGTCATCGAGCGAGATGTGTTCATGATTGCTTGTGCGCTCGTGAAACCATGCTTGTTAACATACTGTGTCTTGGTTCGCAAGTTTACACGGTCGATAAAACTACTACTCTTACATCGTATAGCTGTTCAATAATTTGCCATCGCAATCAGTGCTTCGCGTATGGCGCGAAGCTGCGACCGTCTCGGCGCCGGCTTTGCTGCGGATGGTAGAAACGCGGCGCGCCGTGTTGTGATAGGTAGATACGCGACGCGTGCGGCTCTGCGATTGTTAAACACATTTCGCTCATTGTAAACTCACGCTCAACGCCGCGGGCGGCGCGCTCACTGCGCGACGGGGCCCTTGAAGCTCTCGCTTTAAAAGCGGGCAAACGAAGTAACAGCGCTGTACTTTTCTCTTCCCATTATTCTATTGAAATCACGAAGTAACGGCGCTGTACTTTTCTCTTCCCATTATTCTATTAAAATCACTCACACACAAAGGTTTCCCAGCGAAGGGCTCCGCATGTACTGGCGCAGGAAGTGATGGGACAGGAAGGTGCGGAAGAAAGGAATATCCACTGGCAGGCAGCCTCTGTCACAACTGCTGAATATAAGCGAGAAATGACACGAGGGTATAGTTTTGTTTTCTGCCTTTCCCTCCTCCTTTTCTGCTGCTCAGTTCTCTTCTATTTTTACCCCGTGGCCTTGTTAGCTGCGGGAAATGTATTCCTTCGGGTGCTTCAAGAGCCTGGTATGAAACTATCCGATGGGGAGTTATTAGGTGGACTTCGTTATTGGATCAGCAACACCCAGAGACCTATTTTTTCGTTCTCTTTCTTTGATCTCGTTCAGTTATTCGTGCCTACGTTAAGCGCCATGCCGATCGAAACTGAATGGAAGCCTAAAGGAACGTGTTGCTGGGCTGGTTGGTTCGTACATGTAACCAGCGCACACCTTAAGACGGGACAAAGGAAGGTAAACGAAAAAACGTAGAGGAACGTTTGCACACCTTCCTTGCTTCATTTATGCATGCTTCGGTGCTTTGTTCAGACCGTATAAGTATGCATAAGTTATGCGACCAGAGTTCGTGAGATATTGCACTCGCTCCGAGTCGAAATACTCCAACGTGGTGTAGCTTATTGAGCATCGCTCCAACAACTTCCCAAAGAGAAAGAGAAAAAAAAAGATTTGCAAGAAGCCTGGATGAAATCGTACGATAGATGCTTAGAGATGCGTCAAAGCTAACTCGTTTCGCAGGACACCGGGTCGTGCTCGCTGTTCTTGTAGGCGGATTAGCGTTTTCTGTACATTTTACGTAACACTTAAGTGCGCCCACTTCGGTGACCCTGTGTTTCTGACCTCTACAAGACGGCGGGTAACTTTGTTTTCTATGCCACCTAAATTAAATATAAACGAAAAGGATAAAGATCCGATGCCACGAGGGTCATCGTTTCTCGACAAACTCGGTCGCGGTGCCTCTTTGTTGGCCCAGAAAAATGGAGCAATAATAATAGAAGCTGTGGGAGACGTTCTCGAGTGCATTCTTCATACAGCGCCGTGCCGACGTTCACTCTTGGTTATCGCTATAGCAATGCCTTGACAGCAAAAGAAAGAAAAGAAAAAGGAAAGAAAGCAGAAGGCAGAAGGCAGAGCGAACCGCATCGTCTTTGCTGGCCTGCGGTGCGCAAAAAAAAAAGTGAGAACCTTGGAAAGCTGGCTAAGAGAAGAACGTCGTCACCGCTATACGAACCGCATATACGGCCTGTATGGTATTTGCTTCTGCTGCTGCCGCGGTCGCGGCTTCTCTGCTGACCAACCGCAAATTCTGGGAAAAGTGGTTTCCGCTGAGGGCGGCGAATTTATCTCGCCAAGCCCCCAGCACAACTATCTCGGTGTTTAAGTTTCTGCGTCCACCCTTTACTACCCCTTATTTTTTTTATTTTGTTTAGTCAAGTGTACGACGGTGTAAGGAGAACCACCACGCACATCCAGACGGCCGAGAAAGAAAGAGATGAAAGGAGAAGGGGAACAAGAAAGGAGGAACCGAACTGACCGGAAGGCCGGAGAAAAAGAAGACTAAGGAAAAATGGCAGAAAGAATAGCGGCTCTGGGCTCTGGGCTCTGGGCAAAATAAAGGTGAGACGAAAATAAATCGCAGTAGAAGGCTGGCGGATATCGACTAGATCAATTCTGTCTGGCGAAGGCTAGTGCGGCGACTCGTTATAATAATACGGGGCCATTTTTCTTCCTACCGATAATACCGCAACAGGGCCTCAAAAACTGAAACGCAGCAACCTGCTCGATCCCACAGGTCACATTACCGCCAGTACACGCGCAGGCGCGTACACATGGCGGTAGCCAGACTATAGCAAAAAAAAAAAAAAAAAAACTAATGCGCGTGGGACACTACGGGTCTGAATGAAACGCAGAACTCCCGGTGTTACGGGACAAAGACAGCGAAGGAGGTATGCCGCAAGGAACGGCACCGAAAGTTAAGAAGGTACAGCATGTTACCGGGAGCTACAATACAAGCCCCGAGGAGAGAGTCAAAACACCAGTCAGTGAAATAAAGGAAAGAAAGCGAGGAATGCTCCTGCAGACGGGACGGCCGGGAATCCGCAGTGAAACGCCGAGTCAAAAAGAGCGCAGAATGTTGCGGGAGCGCGGTCTGGCTGCGGGGGCAGCGAATAGCTAGCTGACGTGGCTGTTTCCACGAAAGCGAGAGTGTGTGCGTCGAGAAAATGCAGAAGGAAAGAAGACGTCTCAACGAGTGCGGAAAGGAGGCTGGAAAAGAAGGTTCGTATTCCTTTCACCCGAGTCTTAGCGGCGACATATACGTGACCGGAATCGCCTTGACCAAGAAGGTGTAGTAGAGACTCCTCGAAGATAGAACACTTGTGGTCGCTGGCAAAGCGTTCGTCCTTCCGTGCCCCCTTTTCCGGCTGTTCGAGAAACGGAGCCGAGTTCTTTTTTACATGGGTCAGCACCTTCGTCCAGTTCTCCTCACTGTATAGCGCAGGCGAGCCGCGTGTGCGCGCACTCAACAGCGTGTTTTATCTTCATTCTCGGTTTCCGAAGAGTCGATTCGTTTTGAAATATGAAGATAGATGGCAAAAAGCAGCGCCAGGCGCAAAAATTGTGACGCTTCTCTGCATGTGCCGTCACATCTCGCAGTTTTTTGACGTGAAACATTTTTCTGTTCGGTCATACGGGTCACTTAGTAAAACCGCATGCAACGAAAAATTGCTGCACTATATGATCGCTTACATGTTTACAACCGTAGTACAACGCACGCACCTCACTTTGACATCGTTGTTCACAGGAAGGAAGCGATTGCTCGATGTTGCCTGCGTCGCTTGCACAGATGACGCCGTTGTCGCGTCATGCACGACGCAATCGAAGCTGCGTTTAACCTCTCGCTCGGCGTTAATCAGGAAGGCTCAGCGGTACGTTGTTTGTCGATGCGAGCAGGTGCGGTCGATGGGTGAAATCTACCAAACTGAAACATGGGCTCACCTATGAGGCCTGCATATGCGCAGTTCCTTGCAGAAGTTTCACGCCTGCTCGGCTATGGCGCCCCTGCGTCTCTGAGACAAGCTACCACATCTTTTTGTTCATTTTTTTCTTTGCAGCCCATGCTGCCCTGCGTAAATCTTAGTCGTTGTTCTATGCATGTTCGCGATACCGAGATTCGCTTGGTCCCTCCTCCAAAACAGGACGCACGCAAAAATGAGCTTACTTGCGACAATAATTTGAGTTAGGGCTACATACAAAACGATAGATGAAAGAAAGAAACCAAGGACAGCAGCAGAAAAAAATGATACCGCCCTGTAGCGTACTCAGAAGTACAAACCGTAAAGGAAAAATAAAGCAGACTGGCAGCGTCGATTGAACTTTCATAGACGTCATAATTGATGGCTTAACCAAGTGAACTGCACTTCAATCTTAATATATTTGTAGTTGCTTCCAGATATAAATCTAGACGACGATACAAAGTACAGGATATGAAAACACTTTAAAAGAAGAAGGCATCAAGGTCGACGTCTTTGGGGACGGAGGGAAAGGACCCCGTCACTACCCGGTGCCGTTTCGTAGCGGGCTCAGACATGCACAAAATGTGGGATGGAGTGGCGCCCACGTGTCACGTAGCGGACGCGCGGTTCATTCGGGCTGAAAATTGGACACCCATGAGACACGCTCTTGGTCTGGTCTGCGATCGAAATAACGAGGCTCTCTTTCACACTTCTCTATCGGGCATAGATTTTTGCGACACATGGAGGGTCAAGCGGATGGATTTCGTGCATCACTAATACCGTGCATTCTCCTGAACGCTAAAACCTATATTCGGACTGTTGTTCCCATGGTAAGAACTCCTGAGGAGGGTATCCTATCAACTTTTGCATTAAAAAGGAAAGAAGAAATCCGTACTACCGGATTGGTCGCATTGCCGTTTCTTTTTCCCTCTGCCGTTGTTCGTGCTCACACTGCTTCCTATGTATACCTGGCCTACCCATAGCGCAGCCGAAACGACACTGAAATCCGTTGCTAGGCTACTTGTCCTCGAAAAGGACCCCGCCATCTGCCTTTGGTTAGCGCCGATAGACGTCAAACCCCACGCCGCCAGCTGCAGGGGCGCTCTGTCTAGTGGCCCCCTTTTCCAGCCGCCATTTGAGCTCTGTCTGAGCAGCCGCTATACGTGGTGGTGCTGTTATTCGGTGAGCCTGAGCTGTCAAAAAATCCCGACCAACTAGAGGCTAACAGCTTCGCTATAAAACGTACTACGAACTTAGCGCGTGTGACGAAGAGAGAAAAACAATGACAGTGACTTACTGAGAGCATGTTTTGGCACCAATGGTAATCACTGAGTGTAGTGGGAGCTATTTCTTGTGCTTATTATAGCACTGTCCGTGTAAAGCCGTCCTGCGCGACCTCAGGAGCAGGGTCAAAGTGCTCTGAAACGATCAGAGAAGTACTTCGATTAACAGACCAACATTGTTAGTGAGCGCCGCTCTTCACGTGGTCGTGCGGTCTGCTTATAAAACAAGTGCGGAGCTACGCCTGGTCTGCCGGCGGCTCTCGTTGAACAAGTTGACACTTTCTCCGAGAGACCACACTGTTTGGAATCACAACAGCACGTCCAGTGGTAGCCGTGCGTTAAGAAGCAAGGGCGCGGGAAAAAAGTTCAAGGTAGACTCGCGTTGTAAAAAGCGACCGTGCTCTCTTCCCTTTACCGGACATTCGAGGGCAAGAAGGTGGACTTTGCCTGCCATGCGATGACTTTCCGCTCGCCGCTGTGCGTGGGCCGAAACTTGGTTGGCCGCTCAACCGCGGCACGCAGAGGTTAACGGCCACTGCTTGCCTCCTCCTCTGGTGCCGTGCAGCCAGAGGGATGCATGGGGAGCAAGCGCAGTGGCCAGACGGTGATAGTTCCCGCGGAAGGTGCCTCCGCAGCGGCTTGGTTCATTGAGGCATTTGGGGTGAGCGGCGCTGAGCTGAGCCTTGAGAGCAACCTCGGATACCACTCCTCACTAAGAAGAACTGCGTGTAGTTCATGTCAGCGGATATAGCAGCTTTAGACCCGAGCTCATGACACTCGCCTCGACGGAATGTCGGCGCATGCGTGCTTTCATAAAAATCACGAAGGACACTTGAAGTTGCAGCGCGCTTCAAATGTTGGAACCATTTTCGGGAATTTCTTCGCAAGTAAAGATTTGACAAGATTATGGGCTTCTCGAATACCACGTGCCAGAATTTTCTGCCGGCCAGCGCATGGGCACAGAATGTTCATTTGGTGCCGCCGCGCGCGAAAAGCACTTCTGTTTGCGCACGCTAAATCTGACATTAAACAAAACTAAACTAAAAAAATTGAATCACATGTAAAAAGTCTGGGATTTCACGTGCCAAAATCACGATTTGATTATTGGGTATGCCGTAGAGAGGGACTCCTGGTTGATTTTGACCTCATTTATCGTGTACCTGAATTTAAGTACGCAGGCGCTTTTGCATGTCGCCCCTGTCGAAATGTGGCCGCCGTGACCGGTATCAAAGCCGCCATGCCGAGCTCAGCAGTGCCACGTTATAAGCCACTAGACTACACACGTCGTTAATTTTATAACATTTAGAAAGTGTCGAAGTTTGGTTATTCTCAGAAAAGTGGCAAGGTCGTTCCGCCAGCACTAAAATGCAAGTGGTTAGTTGGAGATGAAGACCCGTGTGCTCATGCTCGTAGTTTAAAGCTTTGATTGAACAGACGATACAAGCTATGTTATTCCTCACCATCACTACCGTTGTTAAATATACACAAATACCGTAAACCGAACCGAATTGCCTGAAGTCATTCAACAAAATTCATTCCCGGGATATTCAAGATCACTCTACGCAAAGCGCATTGCAACGATTATAGCACATGATGATACAGGGCGAGAAAATAAGATACACCATGATGACTCGGATAACGTCGGTCAAGTTGCAAGAGCGGATGTTTGTTCGCTGATCTGACGGAAAAGACGCAGAAATTATTTCCTAGCTTGGAAACAGTGTTTGGCTGTTTGTCCCTCGAAGATATTGGAAATAGCGCCTGGTTGTCAGGGATCCTGTGATGCGTAAGGTTCCTTACAAAATTTAAGTCAGGTTGATGAGAGACAAGAAAACAAAGTTGAACAAAGGAAAGACAACGCTTCATGCTAAAACAACAGCAAAGCACTCCTGCTCAGTTATGGCGCAATTCTTCTGTGGAGCGATTAGAGCACGACTAGCGTAAGCAATTACTCGTTTGCGGAACGTGTTCATGTTCATTGTGTAAGCTTCATTGTGAATGATGGTGGGCGTGCTCGGATCGAAACGGCACAGCCCCGAAACTGACATCAGGGCATGTTTCCAAGCCAGGAAAGCACGTTCACATTCGTCGGACCAAACGAAGGGCGCGTTACTTGCGAGGAGTTGATGGAGCGGGGACGCAAGCGCAGCGAAGTCGCGCATGAAGCGCCGGAACACTGCGCAGGTCTTTTTTACGCAGCGGACGGCGAAATGCGAGGACAACGGCAAGCTTTTCAGAGTCTGGCCGAATACCTTCTTTGCTGACTACGTGACCCAGAACTTTGATGTCCTTCCTGGTGAAAGTGTATTTTTGTGTTTGTGTGTGTGTTGAGCTGTAGGCGAGCGTTTTCAAAACAGCCAAGGACTTCATGAAGACGTTGCAAATGTTGTGAGAACGTGGTGGAAAACACTACAATGTCGTCGAGATAGCACAGACAGGTTTTCTATTTCGAACTACGCAGGTGGCATTCGAAGGTGGCATGCGCATTGCGCAGTGCAGAAGAGACCACATTAAACTCGTAGAGCCCATCAGGGGTGGTAAACGCCGTTTCTTCTTTGTCGGATTCTGACATGGATATTAGCCAGTAGCCTGATATCAGTTCTAGGCTAGAAAAATATTCGGCGCCGTGTAGAGAATCTAGTGCATAGTCTATCCGTAGCAGGGGGTAAACATGTTTGCGCTTGATTTTGTTTAGCGCACGGTAATCAACGCAAAAACGCACTAACCCGTCTTTCTTCTGCGCTAGAACAAATCGGGAGGACCAGGGACTCTAGGAAGGACGTGTGATATTTCGTAGAAGCATGTATGATACGTTTTGCTCGACGATTTTGCGCTCTGTAAGAGGCACGCGATATGGGCGCCTGTGAACAAAGCGGGAGCCGTCAGTCTGTATGCGGTGAGTAGCGGCGGTACTCATGTTGAGGACGGGCGCATTGACATCGAACAAGGAATGGTGTTTGATCAATAGGGAGAGAAGATCTTGACTTTGGGCAAGCGTCAGGTCAGGACTTATGGGTACCAACAATGGTGTGGAAGAAGCATTACATGGCTGCTATCTTGACTCGGGTGGTACTGTCGAAAAGGCGATAATTGCGACGGGACGAGTGTCAGCAGTGCAAGTGACAGTTCATCCCCGAGGCAACATTTGGGTTTCGGGAGTTCGATTTAAGGCGGCAAGCAAAGCAGGCCCCTCATAAAAGACAGCGGTAATCAGAATCCTTCGAAATATGGTGTGGCAGTAGGGTTGTCCACTTCTCTGCTCTTGTGTTGTCTGCACGCCTCACTTCTTTTTTTGCATAAAGAACGAGCACGTCACCATCCACAATTTTGTAGGAGGTGTCATTCACAATCTCTTCTCTAGATGGCCAAAGAACGTAATCGGAGGAGGTGGCAAGGCGAATGCGTTCTTTGTGGTTATAGGGAGAGAATATTCGGTGGCATCCAGTTGTATGAGGCGCTGTTCCGTCTATGGAGAAACGAACAGTAAGTACAGTACGTGATTTGACGAGCAATAGTGTTGGTCGCTCCACGAAGAGAAGGGCCGGAGTAAGGCACGGACGCTTTTCGGAGGTGGGAACAAAAATCACGAATGATCAAAATGTCAGCGCCTGTGTCAACGAGAGTTCCGACGCGTACACCTTCTACAAACACTGACAACAATTTTAACGGTCGCTCTGGACGAATTGTAGCCTGTCCAGTGGATGCAGCTTCCCCTCCTAAAATTACATCGGGGAGTTATGCGAGTGGGCGTTCATGACATAAGAAGAGGGCCGGTGAGGCGACACTAAACGACGACGTGGAGGAGGTAACCGGCGGTGAGATTCACGAGAATTTTCAGGCATATCAATAGGGTAGGGAGGAGATGGTGACCGGTGATAGGAAGCGCGGTAGGACATGCGCTGATAGCCCACTGCTGGACGCATGCCTGTACGTTCCCCAGGAGCATAGCCACGTTGCTCGTCCTGTTGACGCCTTTGACAAAATCGAGAGATGTGCCTTCGATAGCCACAGTAATTGCAAATCGGTCTGGCCGGACGCGGAGCGGAGTAGTAACGCTGCACACGCACTGGCGGTGACAACGAAGTCACTGGATTGTGGTCTCCTTGTGTAGGCAGAAGGGCGGTAATGGCTGGAGCGAACGCCGCAACGTCGGCATGCGTTGGTATAGCTGACGAGTGCAGAGGCCGTCAGAGCACGGTAGACGTGAAGCGGACGTTGTCTCTTGCCTAATGATGTCGCGCAAGCTGGTCGGTGAGGTAGGGATGGTATTTTCCACAGCGCAAGAAGAGCACCGCCCGTCAGCTCTTCACGAACGATGTCGTGGATCAGCGGGTGCAAGTCCATGGCCGAAGGGAGACGAATGTTCGAGGTATCGGTGCATAGCCGAAGGGACCGGAGTTCCTCCAGTCGCCGGCAAGTAGTAGTCACATCGTGGATGGTGGCAGGATTTTGCGTTGAAAGAGCGTTGAAGGCGACGGTGCTTATGCCTCTGATAGTTTTGCGTATTCGGTATCTCTGGGACATGGTTGCGTTCACGCGCTTGCACAATGCATGCACATCCTCTTTGTATGAGGTGTGTGATTCCCCAAGGAATTGCATGCGTTCACCGGGCTCCTTCTTCGCGACCTCAGCGCGAACAGCGGGAGCACCGAACACCTGCCGAAGTTGTTGCGTGAACGTCGCCCAGTCAGGAAGGTCTGGCTCATGGTTCCAAAGCCAGGCTTTCGCGACATAGGGCAGCTAGAACGCGACGTTTCGCCACTTCTGTAAACTGTCCCACTTGTTTGAAGTCACTTGCAAGGTCGTAATTTCGGAGCCAGCCTTTGACGCCATCCGCTCGTAGACCACCGGATACTTGTAGGTCGCGCTGGCGGCTGTTGATCGTCACGGCGGATGGCGGAGGCTGCAGTGGAGCGGCGGCATCGGACGTGCCTGGATTCGCTGGAGCAAGCATGGCCGGTGGTGTTATGCGGCCACCCGAGGGGAGGCCCAGTGGGAACGCGTGAGACGTCTAGGGGAACGAAAAGCACCTTCGAGCATTTATAAGGAACCGGTTTATTCCAGCCCAGCTCGGGCTCCTACACGAAGTTCAAGCTGCGCAGTTGATGATATACAGGTGAGGAAGATGTACAATGGATGATGATATGTAGAGATGGTGAAGGTGAAAGTCGGTTATGTGCTGTGCTCACAACATATATATATTTCAAGAACTAACATAAGCAAGGTAATTATTAGACATGCGCTGTAATTTATTTCGTGATATTTTAAAATGATACCAATCCGGGCTTACGGGTAAATGCATCATACGGCGGACAGCGCCAAGCAGGGCTAAGATTAGAGAAACGATCAAGAAATGTACGTCCGTTTTCTTTAGTCTCAGTCCCACTTTTGAACTACTACGCGTAGTATGTCGTCATAATCATCCTCTTTAAATGATCTAGCAGCAACAGTACACAGAATTGTTATGCTTATTTTTGACGCAGAGTTACGGACTCTTAAAATTTGTGTATGAAGTTTTTCTTGGGGGGGGGGGGGCACAGTTTTCCTTGTATACTTGTATTTCCGCTGTATGCGCTGTGTGAAAGCTGCCAACACCGAGGGGAGCTGGAGCTTTATAGCTGCTTTAGAAGAGTTGACTGCTGGGCTAGTTGGTTATGTTGCATACTAAAAAGATATTGCGCCAAAAACAACACACACAAGAAAGATGACGACACCACGGGCGCTTCGTCGTCTTTCTTCTTCGTCGTCGTCGTCGTCTTTCTTGTGTGTGTTTCTGGCGCAAAATCTTTTTAGTATGCTCTAAAGCTGCGTTTACCCCGTCTTTTTCACCATTTTAGCAGAGAAGAAGTTTGGGCGTGTCGGTGGGATACAAACTGGGATACATAGCGCAAGACTGGGATACATAGCGCAAGAATGACACAGGGACAAGCAGGGACACAGGTCGTCCTGTGTCCCTGCTTGTCCCTCTGTCATTCTTGCGCTATGTATCCCAGTTTGTATTCTTCACCACACCTTGTGTCTCATGTACGTGTTGTGAAAAATTAAACTAACAAAGAACAAAGTCGTAAACTGGAAGTTTTGTAGAAATGCTTATATAAAATTACTTTTTTTTCTAAAATTCGATCAATTTCATTCAAATACGTTCAGCGTGGATGACTATAGAGCCAACATATCTGCGTTTCACATATAACTGCAATACAGATGTTAAAACAGAGCATACGCGGGTGTCTCCGAGGCTGTGGCGTTCTGCTAGGAGATTGTATAGGATTGATATTCTGCCTTGAAGGCGTCATTGCTGAGGAGGCATAAAAACACGCCCGCACGAAAGCCCATTGTGTCGAGTTTCCGAACAATAAAAGGGATAATAAACAGCGCTAAGTCAGTTTAGCCTGCAGGTAAAGCGCTCTTTCAAAGCTTCATCTTCATATAGCCAGCCTTAAAAGTTATATTACTAGTCCAGAAAATGGAAGCCAAACTTCATTTTCTTTTAACTGCCTGTCAAAACACCAACTCTGGCACGTCAATGTTACAGCACCGATTTTAACGCACTCTATCATGCTTAGTACATTGGTGCAGGCAATATTCATGAACATTGATATGTTGCGACATGCGTTCGTTGAGGACGCACTGTGGCTCGATATATATCCTTTAGGGATAAAAAATTAAGTACTGACGAGTAGGGACTGTATAAATTATGACGTCACGGCGCGCTAGTGTCAGAATTGAAGGCCGCGTCGACAGCACTGTTTCAGCTTGCGTCTCTTCTGGCAAGCCTCCCCTCTCTCTTAAAGGGAGAGTAGTTTAGGCGTGGCTTGGTAATACAGCTTGGCTTAACATTTACCTAAACTGATTTCGTTTGAATCCCTAATCCACCCACTCCTCATACATCCTTTTAAATCGTAGTTTTACAATCTCTATACGAGCATTGTACGTTCACGGCGTCTCTCACAGCAGTTTCGTGCCTGCCGAGCAGCCGAACACAAGAGAACAGAGCCCCTTCCCCTCACTTGCATTTTCACTTTTTCTAATTCGCTCTTTGCGTCGCACACTCACTGCGACGGCGCGTTGTGAGTTTTGTTTCGGAGAACGACGACGACACGGGAGCAAGATGGACGCGCAGACACAGGCGCACGGCGTCGTGCAGTGCCCGGCTTCCGCATACACTATCCGTACACGCTCACAGGAAGTCGTTGCTATAACGCGGCTTTAGGTCTCTGTTGATTTCTGCTCCCAAATGAACTAAGCAACGCAGGGCATCTCCGAGGCACGACAAATTAAAAGCAGCCTAAGAAAAAAGAAAAAGAAAGAAACAAGGTAAGCGATCGCAGATGTGACCTGTTCTTGTCAGTGTCTAGAAGGGAACGGGACAACAGATAAAAAAACCACACACCTGTCTCCTGCACGGTAAACAACCTTCGCCGTCATTCCATGCCTTTCATTAAACTTTGAAGGTAAGTTTGGCGAGCACGGCTGTTTGCTTCCCTTGTTTATTTTCCCCGTCGCAATTCTGCCCTGTTCAATGAGATCTCGCTCTCTCCCTGGTTTTGGGTATCTGTGGGCGCGATCAATAAGCCCTGTAATAGCACTGTGGAACACGCACGTGGGAGTGCCGAAAAGCGCGCCTCTGCTGATAAGAACTAGCCGACGTTGCACCCCACACTCACTACCCTCCCTGAATTAAAACAAAAATAAAACAAAGAATAGAAGCTACGAGAACAGCTAGGTAGCTTTCTTTTTTCGTGGTTAGGGTATGCGAGAAGTTGCGCCTTTTTCCTTCTTTCTAAACGCCGTAATGTGTTGCCTCGCTAACCTGGCCGTGAGTAAAACAAAGCGCAAAATAAACAAGGTTCATCGTAGGAGTTGCAAAGGGCTGGGAATACGAATCGGTGCGAACAAGGACCGAGCCGGTTGGCGATTACGAATTGGATTCGCTTACGCCCTTACGGGTACGAGTATACGCGATCGAAATTCCAGACTCCAGTGTTTAAAAGAGAGAGAAAAAAAAATCAGACAGAGATTCATAAGTAGGGCGTTTCTGCGGCGGCGCAGAGTTGACCTCAGATTTTTCAGGGAACTGCTTGAAAGAACCTGACAGGTCGGAACGCGGAATCAAGCTACACGAGAAAGAAAACAAGCAAGTGGAACAAAATCGGGCACCAAACATTGCTGTTGCCCCATCCTTTCGTCATTTTCCCGTCCCCGCATTTTTCATATCGGGGAGAAATATAATGAAGAAGAAATACTTGAAGCAGCGAATGAAAAGCGGGATACCATAGATGGTATAGAGCGAAAAAAATTGAAGCAGATAAAGAAAGAGCGCCTCTTCGCTTTTCGTTGATCACCAGCCACACTCTGATTACCTCTTCGATTATACGTATCTCCTCTCCTACCGCATTTCGCTCTATTCTTTTTGCTTTCCTCTTCGATTCTCCACGCTCTCCGCATTATTTCGGTATGCCGTCTTCTTGTTTTGCTTATTTGTGGTTTCGCTCACAACGCTGGATCCCGAGTGCGCACGTCTCGCGGAATTAAAGGCACCCGGACCAGAATGTCGAGAAAAAGGCGAAAATCGCGCGGAAAAGCAAAAAGCGGGTGCAAGCAAAGGAGAGGCAGGCAAGAAATCACGCGCCGTCGTTCCCTTCGATTTCCCGAACACAAAGACCGCGCGCGGCTTTCGTTACGTTCTATACGATATAAATATATTCGTGCGCTCCGCTTCTTCAAAATCGGTTCGAGACGAACCACGGCCGCTTCGCAGTCGTTGAGCTCGAAAAAGTCGATATCTCTAGGCTCAAGATTCCTGACTTTGCGTGTATAGGCGCCCGGAGCATGACGCGGCGGTTGGTTCTAGCGCAATCTTCTCTTTCCTCACATTGGTGCGAATGACGGGATAACTATTGGAAATCGGTGGGTATTTCCTGCGCGAGTGTATAAGTGGTTCCAGCCGCATTACGCAATCACCCAGACAGTATCGCGCCGAAACGATAAGCGCGAACTCCGTGCGAAGGCCTGTAAATGAGTCACAGTGATGCGAAGTGACGCTTTTTCCAAGTTTGACGATTATAGATCGTCGATAAGTTTTCGTATGCTTGACCTTTTTTGACATATTCAAACGTTATTGAAGCGAAAGGTAGCAGATGCCACTGATGTCATTTAGACCGTGATAAGTGGTAATGGCCATTCACTATGCACGCCCTGTGGGTTTCAAAAACTGGTAAACAATTTAATTATGAACGCCGGCCACCAAGAATGTATTATAGAACGAAATGATAGAAGCAAATGATAGAATGATAGAATCTATGATAGCACGATTAGAATGAGGCGAAGAAGCGAAAGAGTGACAGCAATTCATGTTAACGACAGATCCCCGTAGCAGTTTTTGAAGAAGCGAGAAAAACCCGAGATAAACGAAAACCTAGTATTCACGCTGATGGCGTGGGGGGCTTCTCAAAAGGACAGGCGATTCTCGTGCCTGGCTTGGCCGGAGTGACGAGTAGTGCGGCAGCATTGCGAGTGATACTTCAACATCGGTGCAAGCAAACTGCTTGTCAAAAGGTAAAACGACAACTCCGGAGCCCAGTGTGGGCCCCAAGGGGAGCTGCTGTTGGAAGACGCCTTGCAGGACAGCACCCTTCCAGGAACACGTAATAGGCGTTGTGCCAAATGAAATGGTCTCCCGGTTAACGCGTAGCGAACACTAGACACAGAGAGATGATTCACAGCCTTCGACCTTTGTTGACGCTTACCCAGTACTCTGCCCATGCACGGCACACTACTTGTTTTGACAAATGACACGTGTAGCACACCTTGTGGGTTGATTCGAATAACTGCTCATTTAACGAAGAGTCCTGTCGAATAAGTTACACAAATAAATATATTGCCCATTAACAGTATTGCTTCCCCAGCAGGCACTGAAATGCTAGTATGTATTCACAAGAGATTTCTTTGCGGAGGTGGTGCGGTTTTAGGGAAACCTATTGGTGGTGACGACGGTGACTGCACACGTATCTAAGATAATAATCTAAGAAAAGTAGCGATGTGCGCTATTACCTAAGCACTGTGCACGCATTCATGAAGATAGTGTAAACAATGCAACGCCGATTGGGGTAATATTTGTTCTTAGTTCACTTTCAAGGATGCCCCGCGGGTTTGCATTGAAATCAGATTGAGGATGATAGCATTGTCGCGTTTCTTGCGCAAAGGCGGCATAAAAACGACACACACATGGTAACAGTGAGCTGTCAATGGATAGTAACTTACACAGGATCGATGTTGCCTAGCTGTAAACAGGCGGCAAATCATTGGCTGTCATATTCTGCAAAATATGCCCGTGTCAAAACTGTACGAATGGATGCGGTGAGGTGTCGCGAAATAAACATATGCTGCGATGTGATAGCGCGAACTAAAACAATGTAAATATTATTTTGTTAATACTTGTTTTTAATAGCATTAAAGCCTAAGCAGGACCCTTGAACGTACGCGCATGGATGCATATGCTATGTGTAAAGCTATATGCTATAATATGTAGTATATAAATATGAAAAGACGATGTACTAGGAAAACAGGCCGGTGACAAAAAAAAAAAACACAATTACAACAAGATCTCAGATACTCTTGAGGATTTATTGGATACAGTGCTACTGCGCTCGACCATTCAGGAAACACCTGTGAACGGCGTGTGTATCAAAGGAAAAGAGCCTGCATCATTAGTCATTTCACCACTGTAGGCGCGTACGCTCAAACCAGTCACATGAAAAATGAATATGTACATGGCAGCAAACATTTCGGGTCTATCATGCTTTGGCCAACAACCCCAAGTGAGGCCGTGAATATGATAGCAGCTTTAAATAATGATGTTGCAAGCAGCACACGATGACGTTAAGTCTCTACTAATAAAAGACACTGGAATAATAATAATCAGGTTCTCATTATCTACAGTCATACATACGATGCTTGAATCTGGAGAGTTTCCTGACAATTTGCAAATCGCGAAAGTAACACCTGAATACAAACGAGGCGATACAGACAACATAAACAACTACAGATCCATATCTGCGTTACGAGTCATTTCTAAAATATTTGAAAAAGCTTTAGATGACAGACTAACGCGCAATCTTGAAAAAACTAAATATATTATGTGCATCGTAATTTCGCCTCCGTCAGAAAAAGAAGTGCAGAACAAGCTTTCATTCATGCAAAGGATACGATTGTTGGAAATATTTAAAATAGGTTGCTTACACTGGGTCATTTCATCACCCCAAGAAAAGTGTGTGACACCGTACAACACAACGTTTTGATAAAAAACTTGATCGTAATGGCACCTGTATAATAGATTTAACGTCATTTAAATCGTGCCTAACGAACCGCTATCCATATACATATACAAGCACTGCCTCGTGTAATAAGGTGAAAATGCTTTATCAAGCCCCGCACTGCGCAATATTAGGATCGACGCACTAGCTTGCTTACATAAATGACATGTGAGCAATGCCGCGGCCATCAGAGCTAATCGTGTATGCCAGTGACACTAATGTATTTCTTGCCGTCACGTCAAAAACTGCATCGAGGAATTGGCGAACATACACCTAGTGACGCTGCCACACTGGTTACAGGAGAATCGTTCAAGATTAAACACCAGTAAAATGAAACACGTAACACTTAAGCCAGTAAGCAAGAGATATGATGACCCTTATAAAATATCTTTCGAATGCACTTTCTTAGAGCGAGTTATCGAACAAAAATTCTCGGGTTATGGTATATTGGGCTGCCCATATCAGAAGGTTAAAATCAAAATGGTCTTAAGTAACTGGCGTCACATATAAAGTGTACGCAACTTCCTCCTCGCTTGCCTCAAAGAAGTTTAATATTATTCATTCTTTTATTCTAAATTCAGCTATCGCGTACTATTATCGGGAACCACTTTTGCAAGTAAAACAGAAAGTTAACAGTTCTGCAAAAGAGGATGCTGAGAATGTATGAATATTACAAAGAAGACGTAAGACATTTACGCACTCAACTACTGTTCGCAAAATACAACATGCTCATGGCAGACCAAGTGTACTACTTCAAACTTTTGTAATGTATCCATATTGACAAGCTCCATATGACATGCAACCCATGTACAGCGCCGTATACATTCTGTTGTCCTAAGCGTAAATTGCCTATTGCTCGAGTACCTTACGGCCGACAATCCTTAAACTACCAAGTAGTAAAATTCTAAACAGGCAGGACTTGGATGTTAATTTCACTAAACCTTCTTCTACATATTTAAGATATCTGCAAAAAATTTCCTGTAGTAAGTAATATTACATACACGCTTGCATGTCCTTGATGCAGCGTACTAATCAATGTTAGTGCAGTAGCGCAGCAAAGACTCCTTTCGTAATTTGTATTCTGCATCTCGTTTGCTGCCTTGCTACCACGCTTTGTTACTTTGGACGCTAACACAGTTATTGTGCCGTCTGTCCCAGCCGGTGTTGGTCGAGCTGTTCAGCGCAGGGGGAAATTAAAGGACGTGGTGCGGTATGCGATTGTCGGACCTGCGGTGGTCGGTCTGACAACCGAACACGATGGGTCTTGGAATCGGCTCGTGCACCATGTTCGTTTTTTCCAGCTTTGCTTAAATCAGCTGGGACGCCTTATATATTGTTTGATCTTGTATAACGATTTGCTATCATATACAAGTGATATGTTTTTGTTGCAGTTGCCAGATGTTTATTTTAATATGTTGCCGTTTTCTTTTAACGTGCAATAGTAGCACTTCAAGCGAAAGTTGCCTCTTCCTTTCTGGTCAACGACATATTTCGCTTGTGCTTGATTCTTTGCTGTTTTCGTTTATACAGGGTGTCCCAGCTAACTTTTGCCAGAGTTTAATAATATGCGAATGCCACATAGCTGGACAGAACCATGGTAATGTTGTTTGCCATCGCGTTGATGTACAAATTTTTTTAATTCCGCCAATTTAGGTAATTAGTCTTAATGAATTAATGGCCGTCTCAACTATTATTGTTAGATGAAAAGGGTCAATAAGAAAATTGTACAGCTAAATGAAAACTGCCCGATACAGGTTTCTGTTGCTCAGTACGTGCTACACAAAAGTATTTTTCCGAGCGTAAAAGAGGCACGCAAATGCACGCAAAATTGCCGCGCGAGTGGCCGCTAGAGGCACTTTGCGTCCATTCGCAGGCTTCTTTCACACTCGGAAAAATACTTTTATGTTGCACGTACTGAGCAACAGAAATCTGTATCAGTAGTTTTTTATGTTGCTCTACAATTTTCTCATTTAGATTTTTCATCTAACTAACATATTTGATATGTTGAATAATTAATTGGGACTAATTATGTAATTACATTGAAAAAATAATCTCAGTACCTCCAAGCGACGGCAAATAACCTTACCTTAGTTCTGTCCAGCTACGTGGCATTCGCATATTTTAAACCTCTGGCTAAAGTTAGCAGGGGCACCCTGTACATGCCCTAACTCTATAGAGATATTGCACTGCTATGAGCTTTGTAAAGGGGTACGACGCCCTGTCCGGCTGTACTGGGCGCCTTTAGTCTCAGCCCTCTCTCAGGTACTGTCTGATAAATAATTCAATGAATAAATGAAAGAACTATATTATAACGTTCCCACACACGGTAAAAGTCTCCTATACTTTCAATCAATCAATCAATCAATCAATCAATCAATCAATCAATCAATCAATCATTTTTTGTTATTACATAAAAACACAGATAGAGGTATAGAGCAGGAGGTCCCATCGTAAAAAGTGAACTGGGACCTCCTGTTCATAGTTAACAT
Organism: Dermacentor andersoni; assembly: GCF_023375885.2. Classification (NCBI taxonomy): domain Eukaryota; kingdom Metazoa; phylum Arthropoda; class Arachnida; order Ixodida; family Ixodidae; genus Dermacentor; species Dermacentor andersoni. Next base: position 9,863,738 of record NC_092815.1, on the reverse strand, counting down.
TCAAGTTCCATTAACAAGAAACAACAGCTTAATCGGTGCAATTACAAAAATGATAAAAAATAAATACAGATATAAGTAAATGAAGATCTTAATAGACAATACTATATCGGCAGTAGGCAATATTGTGAAACTAGATAAAGGTAAGATAGAAGAGGATTAAAAAGAATGTAAGATGTTGGAGTACATCGGAATGGCAGGTCTCAAACCAAAATCGGGTTATACAGTACATAGTGCCACATACACATCACATAAAAAAAAATTCAGTTCATCACAAAATCGATGGGGTTTCTGGAGCTTTATGACAAATCGTAATGCATTCCATGATGATATGGCTGCAAAGTGAACTGTCTATCTGCCATAATTAGTGTGCACCTTGGGGAAAATAAAGTTATTATGCAGCGCGAAACGAGTTGAGTTAGTGTTTGCTAGAGATGATATAGGAACTAGCGATAATGAAAATTAGTCATTTATTAGTTTTAAAATAAATGTGGCAAGGTTTTACTTGACAAGGGCTGCAACGTCCAGAACGTTATTTGCGTGTAGTAACTGTTTAGCATTGGCGATGTGTGGACTCGACGTGATAATTCTAATTGCCTGGTTCTGGGTTGTTTGTATGGGCTTTAGGTGAGTAGTGTGTGTGTTACCCCAGAAGGTTATGCAGTAGTTAATGTGAGAGTGTACAAACGCGAAATAGAGTGAGAGCAACACAGGTCGTGCAAAGCATGAACGTGACATAATGAGAATGCGTATTCCATGGAATAACTAAGATCCCTGTTTTAAACATGATGTTAATAACTTCAGAGAACACAAATGATATTGATCTATACATTAATTTAACGTGACCAGGGTGAGTGTTGTTCCGTCCAGTACTAGTTATTCTTAAATTGTTGACTACTGCTACCTCCTCATCAAGAGTGGTTGGAAACATATTAAATGATTGTGGAAGGTGCTTTGATGCAGATAAGTTCTGTTCAGCTTGAGTGGAGATATTAGGAAAAAACGAAATCGCCGAAAGCATCTGGAATCATTAGTGGTTCTACGTAAGTATTACCATCGTGGGATATTTTAGCAATATGACATTATCTTATTTAGCAATAGGATATTATATTACTCAGTGGCCATTATGGTCCTCCATGTCTTCGTTCTCGTCTTCTCCATCGGATCACTACATCCTCCCGAGCTTCTATGATAGACTCTCCTGGGAGGATATTGAAGAATATTAGCGATTCTTTTTCCTCGGGGTCCTTGATAATACACGGTCTTCAGATTGCCGTGGTACTTTGCTGTTTTCAATACAGGATATGGGCCTATAAAAGGTACTTTGAATCCAACCCCTTTCGGACGAGCACCATGTCTCCTCGTTCAATATCGGACATCATGGGCTTGTGACGTTTGTCGAAGTTCTTTTTCATTGTTGTAGGGTACTTTCCTTTCTGGTTCAAATCCAGTGGCTTTTCGTAAATTATTTCTTAAAGCTATATCAAGTTCTTTGTCTGCAGGAAACCAAGAGGGTTTCTGAAAAGCGGCGAAGGAAACGCTGCATCCCAATGCTGCACTGTGAGATCGGTTATGGTGACGAAGAGCTGCTTCCAGAGCGCATTCCCACCCTCCTTTGAAGTTGTAGTATAGGCCTCGGAATGTCTTCAAGTCCCGAGTCACCCTTTCTGCAAGAGAATTCGCTTCTGGGGGATAGGGCGCTGGAAAATGCAGCTCGACGCCTCTTGCTTCAGCTCAACGGTGACGATGGTTCGGAATGCCGGTCCATTGTGCGTAGCTATGAGCATAACATTGGATGAGATAATCCTCTCTAGAAAAGAAGTTAAGCGGTTCGCATCTTCCCTGACAGCTTTAGCAGCCACAAATCGCGTAGACTCGTCCACTGCAACTAGGAAAGGTTGCATCTTTTTGACCCCCTCGCCCTTCTTGAGTTCAGTAAAATCAAGACGTAGTATTTCGAAGGGTACCTTCAAATATTTCGGCGTGACCATTCTGCTCCCACGCGGCCTGGACTTGGCTTTGCAAGGTTGGCAGTTGTGATACGTCTTTATGTATTTAGTGACATATGTCTTCATGCCTTTCCAAATGAATCTTCGCGTTAGCTTTCTGTATGCTTTAGTGAATCCATCATGAACTCCAGACTCCGGACTTTCGTGGTAGAGTCGTAGTATGGTCGGTATTGCAGTTTCGAGCACTTCTAACTTTCCGTTTTGTATCTTCATGTCTTGCGTTCCTTCCCACAATTTGCTCATATTCACTTCTTTATGAGTAACTTCTCTTGGTACATGAAGTCTAGACAGAGCATCTGCGTCCTCGTGATCTTCTCCTGGGTGATGAACTACTTCGAAAGTGTACTGTTGAATTTCACTCACCCATCTTGCTACGCTACCTTTCGGCTATGTGAGTTGCAAGAGGTGAGTCAGGGCTTGATTATACGTAAAAAATTTGAAGCTTCTTCCTTCCACATAGCTTCTAAAATAATTTAGGGCCATGACTACAGCCAATGTTTCTTTTTCTGTCGTAGCATAGTTTACTTGAGCCTTGGTAAATGTGTAAAAAAATATCCTATCATTTGTAATTGTTTCGCGACAGGCTTGTTGACATGTCTTTGATAAGGAATAACTCCTGTACCATGACAGGCGTCAGTGTACACTTCAAAAGGTAGGTTAAAGTTGAGCTTTTAATGTTTTATGGCTTTTTGCCGGTGTCCCTGTCATCTGTACGTTGTATAGATGCGAAATAAACTTCAAAGTTCAAGTTCAAAGCATCAGGACAGGGTCTGACGAAATAATTTCGACAAGTTCTGCATAACACCGCTCGCAGTTTTTCGTCCAGACAAATGGGGCGTATTTTTGGGTAAGGGCTGTGGGACATATTGTCTTTGTTCAATAATCCTTTATGAAGGCGCGGAAATGTCTAGAAAGACCTAAGAACACTCGAAGAGAGTGCAGATCAAAGGGCCTTGGAAGTCTATTGATACGCTGAACACTTTCAAATTCTTTGGTACCCTTTGTCTTCCCATCCAATATTCTGCCGAGAAAAATAACCCTCTGGCAGAAGAATTCCCTCTTCCTGACGTTTATCGTAAGCTGTGCCCTGCTCAATGCAGCTAGGACCATTGATAGATGACTAATGTGGTCATCTCTTGTTCTTGAATAGCCGAGTATGTCGTCGACATACACTCTACAAAATTTGAAAGTAAATTCTTTGAGCACAGAGTTCATCCTTTTCAGGAACCATGCGCCTGAGTTTTTTCCCCCAAATAGCAACCGACTATATTCGTAGATGTCGAAAGGTGTAATAAACGCAGTGAACATCTTGCTTTCCTCTCTGAGTGGTACTTGCCAATACCTTTTGTGTAGGTGTATCCTGGAAAATCACTGACACCCACCGGTCTCGTCAATTGTTTCGTCAATTCGTGACATCGGGAAAGGGAACAAGTCTGTTTGTCAGTTGATAACCCGGTAATCTGTGCACAAGCGATAGGATTCGTCTTCTTTTGGCACTATAGTAATGGGTGAGGCAAACGGAGAGGTCGAAGATCTGATCATACCAGAATCCAGGATTTCTTCCAGCTCCTGTTCAAGCCATACTTTCTTTTCATGGCTTAGCCCATAGGCTTTCTTCCTCACAACACTTTTGTCTCGAAATTCAAAAGGCACTTCGATTGCAGTCGTCACGGCAGGATAGGTGCCGACACACGAAAGTTCCGAAAATTTCAACGAAACCTCGTCAGAGCTTGTGATTGTCCCATCTTGTGATTGAATGAGGTCGGAATTCTCGGTGGTGATGATGTCGTTCCAAAGAATGTTCATCTTGAATAATTTCATGTCAGGTGGGGGTAAAAGAAAATCAAACTCCACTCCTGACATGACAAGGCTCCTTACGGTGAGCTCTAGATGTCTGAATTTCACTGTTGCATTCCTCCATTTTGCTAGCTCTCGACAGTTTCCGTCGTAACTTTCAACTTTAACAGCTCTTCCTGCAAAAATTTCGTCTTTGTAAACTCTTCTCATTTATCAGACTGACCGAGGCACCTGTATCGATGACCGCGGGCACCTCGATATAATTCTCGATCATTGGGACAAACAAAATGTTGGCTTTCACAAGGAATATTGTCTGCTGCATCGCAGATGTCCTGGTGTTCGAGGATTTTCCGAGCACGTTCTTAGTACTGAGGTGAAACAGCGCGAAAAAGACGAGGACACAAGGAAACAAATACCACAGACAAGCGCACAAGCGATAAGATCTTACTAACGTTCTTAGTGGATGCCACTTGACAAGTATGTGACAACTCATGTTGGCAAGGTAATCTTCTCTTCAGTTCCGTGTGCCTTCCCTTTTTGGTATGTATTGCACTTCGCGTATTGATGGATGTTGAAGCCAGGACTAGAATGACACATATTTTAAGCAGTAGAGAAGCTCCTCGGAAGTGGACGGTGCTTGAGCCTGGACTTGTCTTTAGCAATCTTTTGTCATCCCGTGTATCACTAGCGACAAGACAGGAATACGGAAGAGTGGGATTCGTTAATCATAGTAGACGCCTCTTCTCATAGGGATTGTCCAGCAAATTGCTTTCTCTCTGCTTGTAAAAATTGCTTTGTCCCACAATTGGACTGAGTTCAATTGAAGTGCCTGAATAAAACTTTTTTTCATGTTTATCGTGGTTTCGTCATATGTGCTGTTATGCGCAGATTATACCACTTTTTACGAAGCGACATAGGTATATGGGCGCATGTTAAGTATTCGATCGGAGTAACCTAACCAGTGGTTCTGCTCACACGCGTACTGGAAAAAATCCAGCCAGCGTGGCACCAGCTGTGCTACCATCACACATTTTCGGCTTCACTGTATCTCGGCGTATCGCACCAACGGCAAGAATTGGGGTCGAGCTCTACCACTGGAAAAGCTGGCGCCACCGTCGGCTTGATGGGACATGAGGGATAACAGGGACACAGCGGCCGCATCGGCTGCTTCGGAAGCGCCGAAGCCAGCTGAAAACGAAACTTTAAATTCCCACCTGCGCGGTTCTGATTAAGTGGTGAGGCTGTACCGCCTCGGGTGTCTGCTTGACAGCATTTGTAAATACTATAAAAGCTATTGGCTGCCTTTGGAGGCGTGCAGCATGGTAGGCTACTACTCGGTGCCGCAGTGCCGGACGTACGCAACGGAGTCCGGTGTCAGCCATATTCACACGTAGCCGCAGGGCAAGGAACTGCGTGAAGCTTGGCTGGCGAAACTTAGAACCGGCAGACAGCCATCGGCTACAACTCGGGTATGCAGCAAGCACAGACGCGAGGAATATTTCTTCTACGGCACCAGGACTGCGCGATGTTCGGTGAGTAGCAGAAAACGCGCACTGAGACGCTCGCCCACGCCCGCTGCCCGGCTGTCATGATGCTTTATTAGGTCTATTAACTTGTTGATACTAGATCCTGGTAAGTTCACTAGAATGGAAAGGGAGCGGTAAGAAGCGCATTAAAATAGGCATGGCATATGGTCATGTTTGTGCTATGAATTAATGCACTGGATGATGAAAAAGAAGCAGAGGGAAATCGCACGCTGAGAAGACCGATAAACATACAGTGCAACTTGAGAAATAATATTGAAATGTCCAAGAATTTAGAAGACAAGAAAAGATTGAATCGTCACGACGGCACGTCACAGTCGCCGTAGGCGTCGAATTCTCTACAACGAAGTTATTTTTGAACAGTTCTGATAGCGTCCACGCAACAATGGTTGCTAGTGTGCTGTCAAATGCTCATATGCTGCCGCCTAAAGCTCACGGCACGGGGCGAAAACACACTCACAGTGAAAGCAAAACATTGTGCGCGGACTTGTATGCAGACGCGCAGTCGGTCGCAGCGAACTCGTGCGATAGCTGCATTGAGGCTTCATTCTGTTATGCTCCATTTGGTTATACAGACAGCCCACTATAAGAACATATTTCACATAGCTTACTCTCAGCGTTTGGCTACCTTTCACGCAAGAAACCGGTTCGGGAGACTCCATCGCGGCGACCGCGCGCAATGGCGTTCGCTGTATACGTATTCGGTAAAGAGATAGCGTCTGGAAACAAATCTGTGCTTTCAGTTCGCCCAAGATTATTATATCGACAGTCAAAAACTTCCCTCGTTTTGAGAGTATACCTACATAAATATCCAGGAGAGCTGCCGCGTGGTGTTTTCATTGAGCGCCGTAAGCGAAACCTATGAGGAGCGCGCCGCGTGATCCCTCATACTACGCAAGGGAGGCGCATCCGACCAATGGCGACTCCCTAACTCCTCGCCGCCAATACTCACATTTGCTTGCCGTCGTTCCACGTACTGCATTTGCGTTTGCGTTAGTTGTTCTATCGCATTTAATACGCCTTCAAGATGCAGCAGTGCGCTCTGATTTTTATCGCCTTGGGCGTCACACTTATTTCAGATTTGTTTCCTCATATATTGATGTTCTGCCAGTTTCATGTCGATTTTCACGGTACCTCTTTCGGTGACGTCGCTAATTGGTGCCTTGGCTTTGTTGGTGATAGTTTCGAGATTGCCTGGTGTAGTCAGTTTTTGCGGTGCCGCATCGAAGTTTTCACCTTCCAAAGCATATCCCGTGAACAGGGGGCGGCTGTCCCGTCTTGCGAGGTAGAATGTCCCCCACGTGTTGATCCTGTCGTCGGCTGCGGCAAATATAATGTCCCCGCACACGGTGAAAGTCTTCAATACTTTAATTATACTAATCAGCGGCCATTGCGGTCCTGCATGTCTTGGTTCCCCTCTTCTTCAACGTTTTTGTCTTTGTTATCGGTTCATCCCTGATCACTACATATACATTTCGAGGATGAACAAAACGTAAACAAGGTCAAAGCCTGAGCCAACATTTCTACAAGTGGACTGTCTTTCCAAGGGCTCGCCTTTCCCGTCTTCTCCCTCTATATTAAGAGGACGCTTGAGTTCGGGTGGTCCTATGAATATGCATGGGAAAGGAGAAATCATGGAAAAGGAGAAGGCAACGACAGTACCAAGTTTGATTAGGTTTGTTGTGTTTAAAAGAAAAAATTAAATTTACTAACTGTTGGAAACACAATTTTTATATAGGTCATTGATATTTTATAAAAATTATCAAAAGTCGCAAATTTTGAAAAAACGTTATTATCAAGTAATTATCAGTAACTCAACAATGAAAAACGATATCGCAATTCTGTAAGCTTCATCTAATAGCACACCTAAAGCGGACAAATTTTACTTATTATACATGGTTCTCAAGTACGTACTCCACTAATCTTTGAATAGCACTTCTGCAAAACCTTCCTAAATATTATAACAAATTCGCGTAAGACATAAATTAATATAGCAGGTCTGTCCGCTTTGGATGTAAGGATGAATGCAATTTACAGAACCGCGATGTCTGTCATTGATGCAGAGCTACAAATTTGTAAACATCGGGCATCCATATTTTTAAACACACAAATGTTTAAATACCTTTATAAGGAAATTGAGGCCATAACTAGAATTTTACGTTTCCTCTCAAATGCCGCAAATTACATTAAAATCGGCCGAGGGGTTACCTCTGAAAAGCATTTGTGCGCTTTATACGTATTTGAATAGGGTGGCGTCGGAGTTGGGTTCAAGCTATAGCTTCAAAAGCGTGCGTTAGGACGCCGCACTAAGACTGGCTTGGGCGTATAACTTGCAATGTTCCACTATTACTCAAGATTGTTTGTACATGTCTGTGGTGAAACAGCGCTTCTTCTCAGAGCAGATGGCGAACACACGATTAAATACTACGTCTTATCACATTGTAGGAACATTACGCACACGCGAGGGAATGCTGTCCACACTCCAACGCGTAGAGGACTGAACCGTGAGATATACTACGTGCGCATGCGGAAGTCTTTCTCTTTTGGTCACAATGATACAGGCTTCGGCGCCGTTTATCGTATGTCCAGTAGACGTACCATGCTTCTCGATGGCGTTAGACGCAACCTTATTACGTTGCGGGGCGCGAATGGTTTCCTTGAGTCATTTCTTTTTCACTTCCCGGTTTGGCCGAGAAGTTCCTGCTCGCTGGCGCACGCGGAACCACACTGCACTTCTTGAAATCCTCGATTTCGACTATAGCTTTCTGTGAGCAGGCTATGCGCACCTTGGAGCCAGTTCTTTCTATCAGTGCGGTGGAAAACATGGGCAACTGCATCATTTACAAGCGTCAGAGATAATATGAAATATCAAATAATACATAAAACGAAAAATCTCTTCTTCCAACACTCGTTGCTACCCACTTCGCCATAGAGTCGCGCAGTCGTCGCTGCAAGCAGGAAGTTGTAAAAGGGAGCTAAAAGTGACAACCACGGACGCCGACCAAATGTTGATCTCCCGTCGCGCTCAGAAAGGCGCCGGCTGAGATGCGTGACACGTGCCTTGTGCTGACCAGCAAGTCACCGCGTGACGTCCAGTTTGCGCTATATGAAACCGTTAAAGATTTAGTAAGGACTCTACGTATAAGGAATGAAAGTGGCGGCGTACAGGGTGGTCACGCAGTAAAAGTGGTTTCTTGGTGACGAAGACAAATGAGGCTGGATCGCCTAGGGACAGTGACCAGAAAAAAAAAAGGGGGGGCACTGTACTTGGCGGCAGTGGCTGAGACTTTCCTAACGGGAGATAAATGGTCAGTGAGTGAAATCGCGTGCGCCGAAAGAGTGTGCGCCTATTTACAAAGAGAGAAGGGGGCTCAGCTAAACGTAGAGCGCTCTCTGGCTAAGATGATGGCCTGTATAATCGAGCAAACGAGATTCTGTCGTAGGTAAGATAGATCCTTTGCGAAGTAAACTGAAAATAAAGGAAAAGTGGGCTGTCTATGAAGATTTCAGTTCTGTTTACGCAGGCAGGAAAGACGCAGTTGCGGTAATCGCATGGGCGGTGGCTTAGCCTCGTTTTGGAACAAACAGCTGGGGTTATAACGACCGATGTTGGAGGAATTGATCAACGCAGGGGCATGCTACTGAAAAGCATTATTCATAGAAAAACAATGTTGTGCGGAAATCATCGACCATGACTGTCAATCTATGCGAATAGCCGCAGCTTCTAGAAAGCTATTAGCGATTATCAAAAGAACGATGCGCTTGAAGGCATCTATTTGTTATAGTGAGCATATTCAGAGTTTGTCTTTCATCACGCACTTCCGTAGGCAAGAAAGCGTTAGTATAAGGGGCTGTGTATACTATAAGCCGATTCACCATCTGCGTGCTGTCTGGCGCGAGCGCCTGCGCGCACGCTGCCGAAGCCCTCAGCTGCAGCCGCCGCAGAGGGTGACGGGAGAGGAGGAGGAGGGCTGTCCTTCCCGAGCGCCTCTGCCACAGACTCGCCAGAGCTCCCGCGCGACAGCATTTGCGTGTCAGAATCTATAATACGATAACTCAGCGCCCGTGTATGTCGTCTCTGTCACGCTAAATCGCGTTGTTTCTTCGCTGAAATATAATAGCTGGCGTTCAGGGACGAATGACGGCCTGCAACTCGGTCGCACGAAAGCACGTACCCTTTGCATTGGCGCCTTCATATCGTTGGAGAATGTCCGGCTCCCACCGAACACGACCGACCCTAAAGTATTATGCAAAACTTATTCGTGGGAACACCGGCGCCGTGATTGGTCAACTGCCATGGGAGCAGTGGCTACTACATTATTTTTTCTGGTCATCGGTCCTGCGGCTTCCATCGGACCTGCGACAAGAACTTGTGAAGCCGCAAAACCTGCGGCTTCACACGTTCTTACAGCAGGTCCCGATTTATCTGTCGCGTCACACAGTCCCACAAAAATTTCAGGACTGATTAAATCGTGCTGCAATTGGCCGTGGTCAACTCACCTTCCACGTGTCCAAAATCTTCCAAACGGTCAACACTTCGCTCAGCCGCATTGGAACCGTTGGAACCAGACGCAAAGTACACGGTCTATTGTCTCGCGAGTGACAGACGCTACAGGCAGGGTCTCGTTCCCGTCCAATGTTATGAAGGCATCGGCGGGTTACCGAGCCGTAATCCATGCAGTAGTGTTTTCTGGCCTCCCCACAGCCGAAGTGCAAGCTGGGATTGCAAATCAGCGTCAAGTCTATCGTGTGTTACGACTGGAACAATTTGTGACACGCCGCAAAAGCCACGGCCAAAGCCAGGACGTTTCAAACATTCCGAGCATCCCGAGACCGTTGAAAAACGCTCAGGAAGCCGCGACGGCTGAAGGACGTTAGCCTTTGTGCGCGCATTCTCACCTCTTTCGCCTCGGCGCGCGACACGGTAACGTCTGCCTATGCGCGCTAGTGTTGTCTCTCTTCAGCGAGTGAGACGGTAAAACTGTGTGCGCGCATGCGCACCTTCTAGCCTTCAGCGCGGGAGACGCCGCTGGTATCAGCGGCTGCGTGCGTGCGCGTCAGTGCTTTTCTCTATGCTGCGCCAATGACGGTTGAAAAAATTTGGAGCACACTCAAGCTTTGCCTTTAAGAGCGGAAAGCGATAGCACTGAAAGATACCTGACTGCTTTTTACGCTTCCCGGCAACTTCAGCTTATGTAATCCTAATATTTTTCTAGAAAGGCTGGCGGCCGAACACAATGCACGAAGACGAGCTTTCTGGGTCTTGTATTTTTTTCCCTATTACACCATTGCAACACTATCTGGATGATGTGGCAAGAAACCGAGCGGGGCGCACCGCTCCTGCTAAGATAGACCTCGAAGGCAGCTGGAAGAGTGGTTTGTGTTTGAGTTCCCGCGTTACAGAATTACGTTTTCTCGTATATTGAAATTGGAATCCCACGCTATCATGTCTGTAGGTTGTAAGTTTTGCTTTACGAATTTTCTGACGCATTTTACTTTGAGAAATTCAATTAGTTCAATAACGCATTTGCGCCACACGGAGGGCTTGCCTGGATCGAGAAGCGTCGGTCGGGAAGTTTTGTCTAGTGTGGACATGGCCGCCGGTACCGACACCGGCGTTGGATTTTCTGTGACATGGAGCACTTAAAGTAAGATCCGTTGAACTTGCTTCCATGTACCGAGTTGCGGTTCATATGGAGAGCGTCCGCTCCCTCCTTCTCCTGCGCGTGGGCGCTTCGGACATGCTAACGAAAAAGATAGAGGACGCTTAAGCTTTGCTTAAGAGTGTAACGCGATAGCATTCAAACATCCCTGACTGCTTCTCACGCTTCCCGGCAAGTGCAGCGTATGTAACCGTAATATTTACCGGGAAACGGTGGCCATTAACGATATGCACGAAGGCCGGCTTTCTAGTAGAAACGCGGCCTCTTGTGTAGGCCACGATGGATTGATGGCTGGATGGATGTTATGAGCGTCCCCTTTGGAACGGGGCGGTGGGTTGCGGTACCAAGCTCTTGCTATTATATTGCCTAATGTCCTAACTAAGTTACACAATAAAAAAATAAAAAATAAACAATATAAACTCCCACTCCCAAATTTTCTGATCCCCTATTGCTAACTGTGCTTTTGTACGTCTCCGTTTTTTGTCGTTTCCCTACTTATCGTCCACCAATCCTCCAATCGCCTCTTACTAATGCCTATTGCGGACATGTTTGCTTTACCACTGCTCCCGCTAAACCCAAGGGCTTCAAGGAGGCCAGTGGTACCTAAATCGCCCACTGGATAGACGTCTTCAAATTCTAATAAAACATGCTCCATAGTTTCCCTAGCTTTACCACAGCAAGCACATGCTTCTTGTTCCTCCTTATATCTCGCTTTATAGGTGCGTGTTCTAAGGCATCCCGATCTCGCTTCGAAAAGTAATGAGCTTCCCTTTGAGTTATCATAAATTGTTTCTTTCCTGATTTCGTTTTTTTCCTCTTAAGTAGTTACTCATGGTAGGTTTCCTTGGCATTGCCGCCACCCATGAGATTATTTCAGCCTCTCTGACTTTCCGCTTGACCGTCTTTGTTGCTGTGTTGCCCACCCTACAGGCCAAATACTTGCTGGTAAGCTTCCTAGTTCTTTTCCTCCACTGTGAATCAATGTTTTCCTGTATAGATACCTGAACACTCTCCCAGCCCATTTAATTTCTTCCATATTCCTCAGGCGTTCTTCATACTCAATTGTACTGCGAGCTTCCCTCACTTCAAAACTAGTCCAGCCCATATCACCCTGCACAGCTTCCTTTGTATACACGTGAACGCCCAATGCGAGGCGACCCACTGACCTTTGGTTCCTATCGAGTCCTGATTGTACCCCTGATTTAAAGCAAACAACCGCATTTCCGAAAGTAAGTCCTGGAACCATTACACCTTTCTACAAACCTCGGAGGACCTCGTACCTATTGTATCCCCATACCGCTCTGTGCTTCATTATGGCTGCATTTCTCTTCCCCTTCACTGTTATTGTTTTTTTTGCTGTGTTTCCATATATCTATTGCCCTCGTTTATCCATATACCAAGGTATCTATATTCTGTTACCCGAGGTATTTCCAGGCCCTGTATCTCCACTGTCTGTTCACTGTTTTCATTGAATACCATAACACCTGATTTTCTAACACTAAATTTCAAACCTAAATTGTTGCCTTCCTGTTCACAGATATTAGCCAGACGTTGCAAATCACTTTGCTTGTTAGCTAGCAACACAATGTCATCCGCATAAAATAAACCTGGGAGCTGCTGCTCAACTACTGTGCCCACCTGTTTGTATGAGAGATGAAACCCGATATTACTTCCTTCTAGCACCCTCTCCATCCTCACCATGTACCTCATAAACAGCAGCAGGGATAAAGGGCACCCCTGTCTCAGTCCTTTGTTGACATGAACTTTCTCCTCGCTTCTCATCCCTTCCCATTCAACAAAAACGGTGTTTTTAGGTAAATCTCTCTCAAAAGCTGTAGACAATCGTCACCTAAGCCTTCCGCTTTCAAAATATCCCACAAAATGTTGCGGTCTACGTTGTCATAGGCTCCTGTAATGTCTAAAAAGGCCACATATAACGGTCTGCTTTCTACTTTTGATATTTCAATACAGTGAGTAAGAACAAGTAATTTATCATCTAAGCGCCTACCTATTCTGAAGCCATTCTGAAGTTCTCCCAAAATGCCGTTATTCTCTGCCCAAGTTTGAAGCTTTAATTTGATTGCCTGTATTGCTAGACTGCATATTACACATGTAGTGGTCAACGGTCAATACGAGTGAATTCTATCTTTCTCCCCCTTGCCTTTATAAATTAAATTCATTCTACTTTCTCGCCAACTGTCTGGTATTTGTCTATTTTTTAAAGTTTGTTCCACTGCTTTCACCAGAGCTTCCTTACTTTTTGGTCCTAGTTCATTAATCAGCCTAACGGGAACCTCGTCTAGCCCTTTGGCTGTGCGCTTAGGAATTCTGTCTTCCGCTTTCTTCTAGTTGAAATTTGTCAGCGCAAGCTCCTTTTCCACTTGGGTCTCTTTCATGCTCTTGCGGTGGAGGTAAGCGCCATCTGGAGGCATTGCAAGGAACCAGGAGCGCCGCTCTCCGTGGCCCCCGAGATTTTCACGCGCCGGCGCGCAAATGAAGGAGGAAGTGGCTGGTTTAGGAATGGTAGGAACGCTGCAAAAGGGGTTTCTTTGAGTTTTCGCGTAATAATAATAATAATAATAATAATAATGCCTCTATTTACCATCCCAAGGATGTGGGAGGGGTAGAGAAAAAGCTAGATATCCAGCTTGACGGGCTCTCGCCTCCTCGATACAAGTATATGATGTTTAAAAGAAAGCGTAACAGAGTTGTTTTCTAGTACAGTCAAATTACAATCCAACGCTATCATGTCTGTAGGTTGTAAGTCGTACTTTGCGATTTTTCTACGTATTTTAGCTTGAGAAATTCAATTAGTTCAGTAGCTTCATTGCGCCATATGGAGGGTCTGGGTCTGGGTGGTTCGAAAATATTTTTGCCAAAACGACGTCCGACGCTGGACACGTGGGCCTTAACGGTATCGCGTTAAAAAGATGCCCCCCGACAAGGAGCCTTCAGCACAAGCTCAAGGCACCCGCGTCGTTCTGTGTCATGAAGCTTGTAGAGCTGACAGCTTTGTAGGGACACAATTATACGTTATTGTTACTCGTTGCGTCGATCGTCTCGCATCTTTGCCTTGGCCCCTCTCTGCTGTTGGTCAGTCTACAGACCACTAGGCCCAAGCTACCTATTTCTTTGGTGCCGTCCTTAACAGGAGGCGCTATTGGGATTGGCCTAGTATAGGTAGCGTGGACAAGTCACGCACGGGGACATAAAGAGAGGGAGAAAGAAAATTGATTACAAACAACGATCGCACAAGCACACATACACATCACAGAAATAGACATTACCGTATACAGACGCAGATACACATGTCGCAAAAGCAAGCGCGCACGAACGGAAACTTGTGCCTGCTCTACACGTCGTACATGCGCAGGCACGAATTGTGGAAGCAGATAAAGTTTACCGCGTCCTAACAGGTTTCCTTGTTTACAATGGTCAAGGCTCAGATGAGAGAAGTACACTGCGTTAGTCTCACTGGACGGTTGCGATAAAGCGGAGCCCACATTTTCTACGTTCCGATGCCATGTGTTGTCGATGTTTTCTTTGGTCTCGTACTTCACTTGCAGTGCCCAACGCCGGAGTTTTATGAGGCGTGTGAAAACAGAAGCTACAAGCAAAAATGCGCAACTCCGCATTGCGGTTTTTTTGTCACTTGGCTGAGCGCCATACATACCTCGGATTATCGCGCCTAGTGCACCGCTCTAACGGCCGGACATGTGGGTCCCAGCGAGTACGTCTGTTGCAGGACGAAGACGAGGGGCCTTTAATGTCCCCGTAAATGGGAGGAGCAGAAATAAAGAACCTCGCACCGAGGGCTGTTTGTTTTTCTTGTGTAGAAGAAGGCGGTAAGAACAAACTTCGAGCTACATACCGAAGTTTGCGGTGTGTTGCGTCGACCATCAAGCTAGCGATCATCGCGATCGAGCCACAGGCGTACGATGTTGGCGAAGTTGGTTTGAGGTCGACATCTCGAGACACCGAACACAGCACAAAAGAGAAGCCGAGTGAGACGCAATGCACTGTGAATGCTTCCTTTTATCAGCAGTTTAAGAAGGTAGTCTACAGGTGTTTATTAATCCAATATTTTATGTTGCGGTATTTAAAGCCGTTATACTCCATTACGCGCTAAAACTGCACAGGTAATACCGTATATATTTCTTTCTTTTTTTTTTTTGCTATTCCACACTCCTTGGTGGCCAAGTGGCTTCGGTGTACTGGTGATAGCGTGTTCCGCAGCGCTGCAGAGTCCGAGACTGCGACGCATACTGCGGTCGCCATGTCCTTGTGCAGTGGGGAGGTGGACTTGCGCAAAAAGACACGGCTCGTGTACCTTCCTTTGGGTGCATGGTAAAGAACCTCAGGTGTTTAACTTAACTCTCATAATCCATGCGTGTATTCGTGGGGTTAAACCCAAGACTTGTATCTTAGTTTTCGTTGATTGAACTGTTTAAGTGTAATTTATATATCATCACTCTGGCTTCCAATGCACAAAAGTGAGAGCATCTTCTCTTTCTTTTTTGTGTGTGTTATGTGAAGACTAGTAGAAAAGAGCGGAGAGCTGACTTACATTTGACACCAGGTCGCCAAAGGGATTCACTTGGTAATGCATTGGCCCGCGAAGTGTTCGTTCGGTATTTTTTTTTTCTTAGCCTGAAAGGCGAAGCATCGATTGCTGTAGCAAATGAGTGGACAGATCCAGATTAAAGTTTACTGTTTCATTAATGGCACATGTATACAGTAGATGTTATACATAAAGGGGTCCCACAGATTCAAACTGCAGCGGTACCTCTTGTTCTTAGTCACATAACGCGCACAATCAATTGAGCCAAAAGTGAAAAATGGGCGAGTTGGTATAGAAGCACGGCTAAATCCAGAGCGCGAACTACTAGGACACAGCCTAGGGCTCCTGTAACAGTCCCAGTGGGACTAACAGTATGTTAAATAAAAAAAATAATAATAATATATAATTGAAAATGCGTCAATTCAGGTTAGGAGCAAACAAAGAACGGTTGCACACGTTTTACCAATGTGAAAGTAATATAACCTACCGCAACACACCGTAATATAAGAAATGATCATATTATACAAACAAAAGAGGTGCCGAAGAAGAGACTCAGCTTACAAGGTAGTAATATAAGGTCTCATTGAACGCTGGTACGGTGATAATGTAGGTGAAGATATTACATAAGCTTCTAAATTATTCCAACTTTTCACACTAGCAAAACGAATAGTTAGTTTGCCATCGTTGCTGTGTGATTTTCGAACTGAAATATGATGCTGTAAAGAAAACCTAGTAATGTTAGCGTTAGTAACACTATTTCTGCCCATGACAAAATGTAATTGCGGATTTTCAAGTAGGCGGTAAATAACGATGCTGTGGTTGTAGCAGATAATTTTATTTATTGGGAGGAAATTTTACTCAGTGAAGATTGGGATAACATTAGGGTTATTAGGAGCGGATGTGATGATACGCACAGCGTTATTTTAGATGTGCTGCAATCGAGCTATATGACAGCGATATGCAAGACCCGAAGAATTGATACAATAGTTTAACCGGCTCTAAATGAAGGCATACTACAATGTCCAGAGTGTGTTTCGAAAGTAGTGCTTCGCCTTTAAATGGGCCCTTGATACGATAAGCGGTTCTCTTTTCAAGCGAAGCTTGTATCAGATCACAACTTTCGGTAACGGTCTGGCCACGCAAAAACCCACTTGCTACCAGAGCAGAGCAGCTGCGGGAAAGGGTGGCTTCGTGAGTTGACGGATGCGCCGGTCCCGCAGTGTGAGTCATTAGCAAGGATTCCAGCTGCATTGCGCGCATTCCACGCGCACAATCAATTGAGCCAAAAGTGAAAAATGGGCGAGTTGGTATAGAAGCACGGCTAAATCCAGAGCGCGAACTACTAGGACACAGCCTAGGGCTCAAGAGTGGTTTGACCCAGGGGGGATTCTGTAAGAGTCCACCTAGTGGACTGTCCATTTCGGCCGCTGCTGATTGGATGCAGTTTTACGAGCGAGGAGGAGACGAGTGGCCCTAGCCAATCAGGAACGGCCGAAATGGACAGTCCACTAGTTGGACTCTTACAGAATGCCTCCCCCTAGTCTTTAACCTGTCGAATAAAACTTCCACTGGCGAGTAGCACCGTGTCCTCTGCCTTTCCTTGTGCCTCAGCCTGTGTCCTAGTAATTCGCGCTCTGAATTTAGCATGACTAACCACAACCGGTTCGCTCCGGCCGAGGAGGGAAGAGGCAAAAAAAGGGTTTCGCGCGCGCTGCGCCGGCTTCGTTTCCGTTCAGTCTCGGAAGACGGATGGGACGACCACGCGTTGTGCGCTCGCCCGAGGAACTGAGCACGTGACGGCGCGCACATGTTCCGTCACGTTGGCGAGAACAACAGCGTCTAGGATAGTTTCATACTACTATAATTAGAGGTAAATCTGGCGCTGCGATCGTTCAACCATAATGGGAATGATGGGCAGTACAGGCTACGGATTAGTATTCTGTTGACTGGCGAAGTAGTCTACAGGTATGTTTTGGCAGTTTGGTTTCGCTCCCAGCGCAATTGCTATAACCGTAGTGGGACAGTGCGACGCAATTGTTCTCTGCCTTTGTTCTGTGGCGCGAAGTGGCAATAGCGCGCTAGGCCAGCGGCTCCACCGATGCTTGTGTAGCGGTGTGGTGCCAAAGCCCTGACGAGAAAGCGACGGCATCGTAAACTTTAAAAGAACGTGTTTTGACCGTTTTGACCGTAGTTTATTAAGTGTTCTTTAAAACTGATGGTAGCGCTAAAAAGGACGGACACACGATGAAAAGACGACACGACGACGAGGAAACGCTTTTCCTCGTCGTCGTGTCGTCTTTTCATCGTGTGTCCATCCTTTTTAGCGCTACCATCAGTTTTAAAGAATGCATCTCCAACTAGCCCAGCACCAAGTTTTATTGAAATTATTAAGTGTGTTAGGTTGGCGCTGTAGCGTTACGTGCTTTATGAAACATCGGAAGAGCAAAAAGAAGGCGCTACTGGTACAAGACATAGACAGTTGTACTTCTGGTGGCTTGACAATCAAATCAGATTGAGGGCCTTATTACCCATTGCGCGTTTGTACATGCTCATTGAAATGTGTATTTCAGGACATTTGAGAACGCAAACTGACTTGTGGTACGAAATGCTGCTGCTTCCTGGCTGTAGTCTGCTGTAGCAAAATGGGTAAGTGCAAAGCCACGCCATAACAGCACCTCGCGCACGCTTTAGAAGTATGCTTCATTATATAAAATAAAAGGAAGCATACTCATAGGCGGCCACATGCGTCCTAGCTAGCAGTGCAGCAGATGTGATTAAAAGTACTTGAAGACGTTCAGCAATCGTGACAGCCGACGCAGCCTTTCGAAAGAGCGAGAGAGTTCGCAAGTGCCTGTCGTCTGCGAGAAAAGGCTCGCGGTCGCAGCGAGCAGGCGCCGTAGCAGATGACACTTGTAGCGTTTTTATCAAAGGCGCAACACTTTCTCCCACTACAAAATTTTTATTGCCATAAATACTTCATGAATATCTTTATATAAGTTTATGCTCGGTTGCTATTGCTGTTGTAAAAATAAATAAATATTCATTGTCTGGCACTAAATCGGGAACAGAATTGCAGAAGAATGCGTACCCTGGTGTGCCCGTGTGATAAACCGTGCTTCAATCGCAATGTCATACAAAGTTTATGTAATGTGCTGTGCATTATATAAGATACTGCAAAAATAAAATTGCATTTTACGCGATGATAGTTGAGTATAGCTTCGTTTACTGCACCGCAAGCAAGCGCCACTAGTCTAAAGATTGAAGTCAATCCGAAGCCTGTACTTCCCACCATTCCCATGTAGGTTGAGGCAACGCTCAGTAGAGGCCCCGCCGACACTAGCGCCACATTGCTCTCTAGGGTATTTATTTAGACACTCTATGGCGCTAGAGTTCGACCCATAGAATTTCTCACCATATTACCAAGAGAGAAATCTGGCCCTGCTGCGCTGTGGTATGCATGGGAATGCCGATATATTGTGACTTCGGATTGGCATCGTCCACGGAGAGCCAGGCAAGCCCCATTCCGTCTGTCACAATAATTAATTTTCTACTAAAACTGCACGTAAGAAGCTGTTTTTGGTTTATTATTGCACAAGAACATGTTTTGTTTGACTATGAGAACTTGTTATTGCATTTACAATTATATAAAACGTAATACGTATCAGCGGGCAGCTAAACGTGGAGGACAGACGACGAGATTCGTGCTCGCTTTTGAGCAGTTTGTTGTCTGTTCTTGCTTTTCTTCGCTTGGTCATGCATTGTAGGCGAGTAAAGATGTATTATGCATGAGTGGAAACATTCTATGAAGATTTTACTTTGAGAAAGGGTTATTTGTGTAGCCATATCCGCGTTCTAGATGAAGCCTCTTGCAACACCAGCCAGCACGAGCCTCGCATGCACATATACCGTCATTCCCATGACGGCACGGCGCCCCTTAAGAAACTCCCTTGGACGGTGGCGTCAGATTGCCCTCTAGGTGTTATAGTGAAAAACTCTATGGTTCGACAGATGGTTCGATGCAATGGCGCCGCCAACGTAACCGGACGCGGCCAACGCGCTCCGACGCGCCCGGCGTCTAACGACGCTCACCCACGCGCCGATAACATCGGACTGTAAACGCGCCTTTAGAGCCGCCCGAGCCCAGGCAATCCGAAAGCAACGAGAAGAATATCCCGAGCTGAGGGAGCGGGAGGTCGAAGCGAACCGGCACCGTTACCTGTGGGTTACTTAACCGTGACGAAAATCAGGTGCACGCAGGACAAGTCCGGTAGGGGAAGGGTTGATCATTTTTTTATGACGCTGATATGCAAATTAAGCTTTAGAAAGGAGTCTAAAGGAGTCGAAATAAGTTTAACTAAAGCTGCACAATTGCCGTCATGCAGCCTTTATCCAATCATCCTCACCGCTTATCTACGTCGGTGTACTTATGTGGTAAAAATAAACTTGAATATTGAGTTTACACATCAGGTGAGACGCTATGTACAGTGGTGGAGGGTTAGGTCGAGCTTTATTGTGCGAACTAAAAACCATAAACTTTATTTCTGAGGGTTAATGTGCAATTTATTGGTTTTACACCAGTTAGATGCATGATGTAAAGATAATAGTTTTGTAGGCCATCTAAACTTGTAAACATTCGCTTACTACCAAATTAACGAGCATGATGTCGCGCGCGCACAATTAAGCAAACATCAACACATCTTACTCGATGACCTCTCACACTCTCAGTCAAAACGCTGGAGTAAGGAAGCGCGGCAGCAGCAACGAGCGAATTGACCAGAATAGACCGCGCTGCCTGTCGCTTTAACGCGAACTAAGCGGCGAGAACACATAGAGCAAGGTATCGGTACCTGGCGCACTCTGTCCCCACCGCAGATTGCTTTCAACGTAGGGCCCGCGCGGCCACACCATAGATGCAGCTGCCACCGGAATAGAATGCCCTCTAGTGCCTTGCACGCGATGGAAGACGGCGCGCTTGCTCCCCGCTTTGCTCCCTTGTGCGCTCAAGATTGTGCCACCAAAAATTAGTTTATGCATTTAAGGAAGGGCCAACTCTTCGCCACTTACTGTCGGCACAGCTCTAAAAAAAAAGAACAAGGAAATGAAACGAAATGGTGCGCACATCAAAGACGTTACCTGCAATGCACTTGACAGGGCAGCACCAAAACTGACTAAAGACAGTGAAAGAGAGGGATTATATATGCTATTTTTTACGCCGGAGCGTAACCGCTGCGGTAGCAAAGTGGCTATGACATTAGCTGCTAAACTTGAGCTCGCGGGTTTGGAAAGCACCCGTGTACTTAGGTTCATGAGCACGTTAGAGAAACGCACGTGGTAAAAATGATCCCCACTACGACATGCCTTATAATCATATCGTCGTTATGGCACGTATCGCCCTAGAATTTAATGTTATCCCGAGGCGACGCAACTTATTTACTGTTTGGTTTGTGGCTGCACGTCGCTGGACTACCCCGAAGAGCCATTTTTCCATCTGGCTGGGGAAGAGGCCATGAGAAACCACAGCGCGGAAGTGTGAAGAGGCGATCCACCTTTTTTTTTTTTCATTTTTCTGTGCTGCACCCTGCCGTACGCCGCTGGAAACGTTTTAGAAAGGTGCCGGGGCTATCGCTGGTTGATTTGTGTACTTGCGCCGATGTGGATTGCGCGTTGGTTGTGCGTTGTTACAATCGGCCAGCCAGGATAGTAGCCTCTCCTTCCCCACTGCGACAAATCGCTTCGTGAAGCTGACAATGCGTCCCCCTCGGACAGATCTGTGCCGCTAACAAGCCGAGACACGTCTGGCTGATCGAGTGTTGTTTGTTAGGATGGATAGTTGGGCGTGTTGGTTAAGCAAAATCTGAAGTGAAGGCGCGACAACGACGGTACACGAAGAAGGAACACACACACTTACACCGGGTGCCACTTCCAACAATGTTTAATCAGGAAATACGCCACAATTTATACAGGAAGCGAATCACAGTTTCTTAGTGCGCACTCGCGTTCAGGTAAAGCAGTTCTTTGCGTGACAGTCATATTGGTGCAACACGTACTTACGCACTTATCACCTGTCTCAATGATCTTTTTGGCCTCAATTATTAATCGAACCCATTTGTCGCGGCTTCTGGCAACCACAGTGCAGGAGTGGAAGTCTGGCTGGCATTTGCAGTTTCTACAATGAATTGCCAGGTGGCCCTCCCTCCCGATGTTGACTTGCTATACTGGCTGCCTTGACAAGTATTCAACTACTTGTGCAGAATCCTTTACCAGGCAAGGGTCGTCTACAGTTAGAAGCTTCAGCCTGTCTAACAGAAACGCAGCTAAACGCTTCTGCCACGTATTGCGCTCCGACAGAATTACTCCTAAAGGGCAGTTATTTTTATGGGTCTTGACGCTGAAGAAGACCTCGAGAGTGCGCACTTCTTTTTTATTCTTTATTTATTCAAGTTTCCTTACAGGTTCCGTCAGGAACATTGAATAAGGGGGGGCGTTTGAATCAAACACAAGTTTAACAGAAGCAACGCAGATCAAACAATACAATGTGGTTACACAGTACAAATAAATGTATTTCTAATGTCCCTAGATAATTTTGACAGGTTAATTTTTTTCGCACAGCTTCGCTTCACATTTCAACTTAATGAGCGATACATTATGGTGAACAATGATAAAAGGAACTTAAGGCCTTCAACGCCTTCAGCTTGTATAGCTCTCGTGTAAAGACGGCAAAACCGCCTTCTTTGTCCGATGGGAGTATGCAGTAGGCGTGCGTCTTCAAATAAGACGCCAGACGATTAATGTCGGGGCGACCGGGGTCGCACTGGTCCCGTAGAAGAACGTCCACACCACTTGAAACGCACCGATCCATTTCACTCACGGGAGCCAAACTGGACACTGGACAGGACAGGATGGCCACGTAGGTGAGACAGGGTACTCTGCCAGAGGAATTCGGTCGTCTGGTTAGCGAGACGATTAAAATCCGAGAAGGCCCGCTTCGCTCTATCTTCTCGCATCGAGCTGTGCAGTTGGGATTCTAGGTGAATTCGGTAGAGGCGAGCCTGCCTTGACCATTCGGACTTGAGGATTTTGCAAATGCGGTTTCCATGACCGACTGAGGGGTTAAAGCAAGCCTCCGATTAGAAGCCTCACATATTCAGGTAGGAGCTTGCGCCGAATGGAGTTGGAGAGCGCGCGTGCTTTGCAAGTCGCGACGACGATGAAAGAAACTGTGGCGCTTGGGTCAGAAGGGACACAGAGTGAAGAACCTGATGTGCAAGAAATATACGACGTTAGTTCACCGTCACCGTCACGGACCAATGGGAGCGAGAAACTCCCGGAAAAGGGTGTTCTACACCGTTTCCTCACGGACTCCGGTAACCGCGAAGGTCGTTTGACAGACGCTCCAGCCAACTGCTGGGTCATCCCAGGAACCAGGGCGCTCCACCTTGAGTCAAGCGTGACAATCCCTGTCTACGAAGCTCCCCTCCATCCTGTGTGTTCGGTGAACAAAGGTGCCGGAGTTATTGTGTGAACCCTCGCCCTCAACGCGATTCCTTCGACGGCTTTGGACGCTCCGACTGGACGAAGGCTGGACGGCAGATTTCCCTGGGCTAGGGATCTAGGCAGGACAGACAGGGTTTAAGCGATCTTTTTTGGCTCCTCAGTGTGCTTCAATTGGTCATGCGAGACTGATGAGACGTAACTTCTCCACTCCTCATGTAGATACTGTAAGTAAGCCCAGTACTCGTTCTCGATGAGAACACGTTCCTCCTTTCAACAAAGTCCTCAGCGTGGATGACTCGGCCAATGGCACGGGCCAGCTACCCCTTTTTACATGGCCGACCCCTACATTTACAGCGTTTCGTGGATCGTTATTAATTATTAATGGCTTCTTCCGGGGAGCATGTAGTTCCTGGAAGTCTTGCAGTACTCAATCACTACTACTATAGGTGAGCGGGCCTGAGTGAGCTGTTGTGCTAGAAGGAACCCGCCGTGGTTGCTCAGTGGCTATGGTGTTGGGCGGAATCGAATCCCGGCCACGGCGGCCGCATTTCAATGGGGGCGAAATGCGAAAACACCCGTGTACTTAGATTTAGGTGCACGTTAAAGAACCCCAGGTGGCCAAAATTTCCGGAGTCCTCCACTACGGCGTGCCTTATAATCAGAAAGTGGTTTTGGCACGTAAAACCCCATAATTAATTAATTAATTGTGCTAGAAGTACGACCGATAAAGGCACAGCGAGTTCCGTATGCCGACGAAACTGTCTTGGAGTGTGTGGTCGCTGATTACTGCACTTGTACCTCGGTTTTTGTGTTCCTTTAATGCATTCTTTAGCACTTCGCATGTTCAAGAAGTCTTCGAGCGCAGCTTTCCGCGTTGGAGTTACCAAACCGGGGCATTTGTTTGCATCGACACATGCAGCCACTAGTCGTTGTTATCTGCAAATATTCTGGAAAAGCGCGTCGCTTATATGAAGTGTCAAAACATTGCAAAACACGCATGTTTATTTATTTTTTTTATTTATAAATACTGCGATCTTAAACAAGATCTTAGCAGCGTGGTACATGAGTAAGTTCACGAAACAATATAAATACAAAAATGGGGAATTGTACTCAAAAATTCTTCAAACAAGCGCTTCACACAAGCGCAAAAAAACAGGCACAAAAAACACAGGCGCAAGAAACACAGGCGCAAAAACAAGCGCTTCAAGGTTACATCAGCGATACTTCCCAATACTGACAAGTTCAGCAAGTGAAAAAAAAAAAGTTAGAGATATGTTTCGAAAAGTGATAATGAGTCCTGTGTTACAGTTTTATCGGCCAGCTTATTCCAATCTACTATAG
Organism: Dermacentor andersoni; assembly: GCF_023375885.2. NCBI lineage: Eukaryota > Metazoa > Arthropoda > Arachnida > Ixodida > Ixodidae > Dermacentor > Dermacentor andersoni. The sequence goes on along the minus strand of NC_092815.1, from coordinate 9,839,332 downwards.
TTCTCGGAAAAAAGGAATACTTGAAGCAGTTGACACGTGTTGTAAATGGAGTTACAGCTAGTGAGTGTCGCTGTCTGGTAGCGTAACCTGTTGCATAGGTGATAATGCGAGACGTGTCGATGTTGTAGTGACCATTTATTATTTGGAAAAAGAATTTTAAACGACATGCACGGTTTCTGTCACTTATAGAAGGCAAGCCGCTCCGAGATAAAAGGTTAGTAATAGAACTACGCCCATATGTATTGTAAATGAATCGAACTGCTTTTTTCTGCAAGCTTTCTAGCTTTCCAATATCGCTTTTAGTGAACGGGTCCCATATAACTATAGCATATTCTAAAACGGGGTGGACTAGTGTTTTGTATGCCAATAGACGTACTGTTGGTGTGGAGGATTTTAATACGGGTCTTAGAAAAAACAACTTGCGGCGACAATTTGCTATTACTGTATCAAGGTGCTTTGACCAGGAAAGATCCTTTGTTATGTACAAGCCAAGGTACTTATATTGCGCTACCTCTGCCAAAAAAGCGTTTTCTGTGCCATAGCGATATACCAGTGGCTTCTTTTTTAATGTTATCCGCATATATACTGTCTTTTCGAAATTAATGCTCATTTGCCATTGTCTACACCACTCAACTACCTTATTAAAGTCCCTGTTTAACCTAAGTTGGTCTTCTTCCGTTGTTATTTCATCGTACAGAACGCAGTCGTCAGCGTAAAGCCTGATTTTAACAGAGAGGTTAGTGACAATATCGTTTATATATAACAAAAAGAAAAGGGGGCCAAGAACGGATCCCTGTGGGACACCAGAATATACAGCAGCTATATCAGAGGTTGTTTTATTTACAGAAACAAACTGATGGCGGTTTGTAAGGTAGGCTTTAATCCATGCTAATATTTTATCATTTTTAAGCACAGCTCCTAGCTTATGAAGCAATTTAACATGAGACACCCTATCAAATGCCTTGCTGAAATCCATGAATATCGCGTCTGTTTGTTTCCCTTTGTTTACAGTGTTAGCAAAGTCATGTATCATTTCAACTAGTTGAGTAGTCGTCGAAAGGCCACTTCTGAAACCGTGCTGCATGTTTGTGAAAACGTTATGTTCGTCTAGAAAACCAGTTATATGTTTATGAATTATATGTTCTAAGAGCTTACAAGATGTTGATGTTAATGAAATCGGTCTGTAATTATTGATGCGCGATTTATCCCCCGATTTATGTAAAGGTTTTATTCTAGCAATTTTCCAGTCTTCCGGTAGTGATCCTTCGTTAATTGACTTCGCAAATACAATGTACAGATATTTTGCACACCATTCAGCGTAACGCTTTAGAAAACAGTTCGGAATATCGTCTGGTCCTGGAGATTTTTTAATGTCAAGCTTTAACAATAAATTTAGAATACCCTGTTCCGAAATAACAATGTCGGGAAGGGAAGGCAGTTCAGCAGAAAAGCATGGTAAACAGCCATCATCACTTGTGAATGCACTCTTAAAATGGTCATTAAAAGCAGAACACACAGTTTTCTCATCCCGCACACTTTCGCCGTTTATAAAAAAGGTGTCGGAAGACGAAGAGGCGGGCGTCACAACCCTCCAGAATTTATCGGGAGATGATCTGATAAAGTCTGGTAGTAATGTGCTGTGATAATTCTCTTTATCTTTGACAATCTTTTCGTGAAGTTTTTCGGACAAGTTATCAATATCGGCTTTAAGTTCTTCGCTGTCCTTCATTAGGGCGCGTTTCTTTTTTAATCGCTTAAGTTTCCGCCTCATCTGTAACGTCTCCCGCGTAATCCATGGATTGCGGCGCTCCGACTTCTTCACTATTTTAGGAACGAAGCGTTCCACACAATCAAAAATGAGGTCTTTAAAAAAAAGCCAGAGGTCGTTTACGCTACAATCAAGGCCTCGAAAGTGATCGTAGTTAAAAGCTAGCGCATCTATTATAGAGTCATCCTGCGCTCTTGAAAAATTTGGAAAATATTGAACGTTATTGGTTCGATTGATTAAAGCACTTTTCAACGTCAGGACAACTGCTTTGTGATCAGAAATACCGGATGTTACTGTATATGAGATGCAGTCTTTAATGGTGCCACTTACAAAAAACAAATCAAGAATGGACCTTGAATCATTTTGAATTCTTGTGAAATCCTGCACAATTTGTAGTAGATCAATAGTAAAAGCTATATTAGTCATAACACTTTCCGCACTTTGAATTGGATACGAAGAAAAAGTTTCCCAATTAATATTTGGCAGGTTGAAATCACCGGTTAATATTAATTTATCTTCTTGCGTTACATATGAATGCATATAAGTTGACAAGCGCTCCAAGTAATCAACAGTGGAGTTAGGAGGTCTGTACAAACCTGCAAGGATATATCTAAAATTATTGACGTATAATTTACAAAATATGCTTTCTACATCCGGAACAAGAGGCATTGTCTGCAGCATAATGGAAGATTTATACAGTATAGCAATACCTCCCCCTCTTCTATCCCGGTCCCGACGTAACACTTTATAATTCTTTGGTACGAATTCACTGTCAAATATATCATCGCTTAACCAAGTTTCGGTTAGTACTGCCACGTCGGGTTCTAGTGAAAAAAGCATGCTCTCAAGCTGGACAGTCTTATTCACGACACTGCGGCAATTCATGTTAAGAATTGTGAAAGGCCTGCTGTTTATCTTCTCAATTCATTTCTGTTTAGTAATTTTAAAGCGTTTATCTTTAGCTTCGTCCCAGCCAAACATTACGCCGTCCACGCTTAACTTATCAAAGAACAACTTCACCTTAGCATTATTTTCTTTTTCCTGTTTCGCACTTAGCCACAATTTTTTTCGTATTTGACGCACTCTGAATGAAAAGTCTTCTGTTACGGAAAGGTTTGTTCCTTTTAACTTTGAACAAGACCTGAGAATTGTTAGTTTCTCACGATAATCCAAGAATTTAATTATCACTGGGCGGCCTTTTCTGCTCTTTTTGCCTAGTTTGTGACATCTCTCCATGCCACTAACACTTAGTCCCAGCTTATCCTTGAAAAGATCGTCTTGTAGTATTTTTGTTAGGCTATCCGTTGTTTCATTGTCATGTTCCTGGATCCCGTAAATGATCAGGTTGTTCCGTCTACCTCTATTTTCTTGGTCATCTAACTTATTCTGTAAATATGACACCTGTGTTTGCAAAGTAGCGACAGATGACTTCACGTTTTTAAATTCTTGTTCTAAAGATTGCAGAACAGACGAGTTAGTCTCTAAACAGCTTAGTCTTTCCTTCATATCTGTTATATCTAATTCCATTCTATTTTGATTCGACAATAGGCTATTCATGGTGGTCATCATGTTATTCTGGCCATCAAGTAGCTTCATCAAGAGTTCCTTCTCAGTCGGACCTGGGTTCGCCTCAATATTGTTCATGCATATGAACCACGTTGTTCTCCCCTGAAAGTTGCCATGTTTAGGTGGCCGAGCCACCTAAACATGGCAACTATGATCCAGTTAAGTCTTTCATAATAATAATCATAATAATAATAATAATAATAATAATAATAATAATAATAATAATAATAATAATAATAATAATAATATAATATAATAATAATAATAATAATAATCAGCCTATTTTATGTCCACTGCAGGACGAAGCCTCTCACTGCGATCCACAATTACCCCTCTCATGCGCCAACCGATTCCCACTAGCGCTTGCGAATTTCCTAATTTCATCGCCCCACCTACTCTTCTGCCGTCCTCGACTGCATTTCCCTTCTCATGGCACCCATTCTGTAACCCTAATGGTCCATTGGTTATTTGACCTACGCATTACATGACATGCCCAGTCTCTTTTTTTTTTTGCTCTTAATGTGAATTATAATATCGGCTGTCCTCGTTTGCTCTCTGATCCACACCGCTGTCTTTCTGTCTCTTAACCTTACGCCTAGCATTCTTCGTTCCATCGCTCTTTGCGGGGTCCTCAACTTGTTCTTAAGCTTCTTTGTCAGTCTCCAAGTTTCTGCCCCGTATGCTAGCACCAGTAAGATTCACTGATTGTGCACGTTTATTTTAAATGATAATCGTAAGCTTCCAGTCAAGACCTGACAATGTCTGCCTTATGCGCTCCAACTCATTTTTATTCTTCTGTAAGTTTTCTTCTCGTGATCGGGGTGCCCTGTGAGTAACTGACCTACGTGAACGTAACGGGCCATTAATTTATTACTGATTCTCGCTTTTCCTTGACTTCGTCATACATACAGTTTGCGCGTTCCATAAAGTATTATTAGAGAAAAACCATGCTCGCATAAACGCTCATTTAGAGGCCCTGTTATTCTCTCGCGAAAACGCGGATACCATCGCATGACTGACCAGCGTGTTTTTCTTATACTGCTGAACCAAATGTACCGTCTCTTGTTTTCCGTTTGACGCAGTGATAAACAGCGTGTATCTGGAACTAAGAAATGTGTCAACCTAACCACACGTACAGACTCACCCATCTACGTCGCGAGTGCGACCTGTAGCCTATATACGGGAACGGTGACGTGCAGATGTTGGCACAGCGCTTTGTGCCGCAAGTCGCTTATTGTGTAAAGCTTATTAAGTGAAGAGTAGTTTATTACAAATCACTAAGGCCTGAACTGAACTATTACCAGCATTTTCCTTCGCCCTTACAGCTTATATTTAAGTTCAGGTCCACCGGTAGTGGGTGCATGAACTCGATGGCGCCACGTCTAACCTTCTCTGAATAGAATTAACATTGGCTCAAACTTCATGTGCACGGCTTGAGAGGGTTGAAGTTTGTGCAGTTCAACTTCGAAGACATGTTTCAACGTGAGGTTTTTGAAGTGTTTCCCTAATGTAACGCAGGGGATTTTCGTTAAGTTTGCTAGCCATCAATGAAACGCGGAAACCACGTGGTTCGGACGAAGCCCTGGCCCATTTCTGTTCTAAAGTGGAGTCGTAGTCTTCACGCTACGCTCGTTTTCGTTGCCGGTAGAGTTGCACCGCGGTGCGCGGCAATAGTGTTTCGTGCAGTGCGCGTCCGTGCGCTTTTTCTTTATTTTTCGTGGGACTTTCTCCGAGAACGGGCTGCGCGGCACCTTCCAAAACGTTTGGCGGCCAGTCCGCTGCAAGGCCGGGCGGGTGCGCCGTCGTGCCGTGGAAAAGGCGGATTCCGGAGACCTTTCGAGCCAGCGCTCCTTTTGCTGTCGTACCACGTTTCCTTTCATGTTTATTTTTCTTCTTGGTCTAATGCAGGCAAAAATGTGAAATAAATTAAGTTAATTGTTCCTATGCCCAGCGTCAGCATTCTTCAGCACGCAACATCACCTCCGGCCGGAGAATGTTGCAAGTTTGCGGACACCGACCTGGCAGAGGGAGCCACGGGCGTCCCGGAAGCAATTTCTAACCTCGGAAATCCAATAATGGCAAGAAATTGCCTACGGACGATGTTTTCAGCTTTTCATTGCTCCTACGTCGAGTGCCTTCTCCGATCCCGCAGCACTAAAGCGCTGCGCTTCATCGAGGACACAGACGCGAGCATACCGGCATTGAGGGAGCGCAGCCTTGTGCGCACGGTGCTCGCACGTTGCAACCGGCCCCTTTCTTTGCAGCGCGCCCGCTCAGCGAGCTCTCAGCGTCGCCGTTGACGCTCTCACGAAAAAGAAAGAAAAGAAGAACACAACTTTTATGGGGTAATAATTCGTTACTGTAATAAATTACATATAGATATGAAATAAGGGCAGTTGTAACCGGTTGCATTACTTATGTAATGTGTACAAGTCTGGGCCTTAAGTAACGGGAAGTGAAAGAAATTGGATACGAAATATGGCTCCAGGTTTCCTCTGCAAACGGCGCTGGGTCATGGAGGTGCTGCAGCAGGGTTCCGGACGAGTTGACGACCAAAGTGTGCCGATACCCGAGAAGGTTGCGCAAATTATGGCACTACACTCTATGACGCGATTCCCGCAATATTTCTCTTAACCCTGTTCCGTACGTTACGTGCGCCGAGTACAGTTGAGGCTTATCATGTATCGTATGCTGTCGGGAACGCCGCAGTGGTTTAATGCGCACTGACAGGGACGATGCAACGCGAGCGCCGTGCGCTATCCTTCGGTGCCCACACCTATCATTTGCAGCCGGGGCGAGTGAAAAAGGCTTAATGGACCGGCACCGCTCTCGTGAGCGGCACGATATATCTGCGACGCTTGCGGTGAAGGCAAATGCGGCAGAACCGAGGCTGTCGGCGGTATCGCGAGAGAGGCCGCTTCACCTGGCGACATAATGGCAGTTAGAAGGGCGCGGTTCTTTTCGGACGCACGAGTCGTGCTTGTTAGCGGCGCGGACTCGGGGCGTTGCACCTTGTTCCCGCCTCCCTCTCACCCCTTTTCTCTTGCCATACCCGTTTTTTGTTCAGCGTCATCATCGTGGTGTTCTTTGCAGGCGCCGCTGATAGTGCCTCACTGCCGCAGGCATATACGGCGACACCGACGACGTTAACACCGCAATGTGCTCTACGCGGCCATGTGAGAACTCTCAATTCCGATCATACTGGATGTCTGTGCGTTTTATACAGATTTACGTGACTTTACATTAGTGCTTTCTTATCCGTGGCCTTATTTTCTTCATGAAAATAATAATTCTTAGCATCGAGGTGACCTCCGAGGAGTTGCGAAGTCCGCGGGGCCTGATCGGTACTGCAGTGGCAAGCGGCTCTTGAAGTACTGACTATATTATTCTCTAGTCTATTTCTTTGCTGAAATTACTGTCAATACAAACAACAAAGCTTGTTTATAAAAAAAAACGAGACAAATGTGTCTGCAGTATGTGTGAAAGAGCAAGCATTATTCGACATTAGAAAAAAAAAAATACATTTGGCAGAAGTGCTGCTACAGCAGCCGCTGATGCCGTATCTGGGTGATGCTCGCAACACCAGGGAAAGCAAGCGTCAGTGCAATGGCATGTCCGACGAAAAAGCAGCGTTCGCCCTTTTGATTAGCTGCCGGTTGGCGGGTAGCTCACTTTCTACATAATCAGCTGAACGATCAATTCAGGCTTTTTGTTCCTTCATTAAAGTGGAGCGTTTTCTCTCGTAATTTTTAAGCTACAGCGAATGTTTCGCCGCGCACAGACTGGAGAGCTCGTTCTCAGGTCTACACAACAAATTCGCAACAATCATATTTTACCAAAGTGAAACAAGTTGAGTGAACCGAAACTTCAGAAGCTTTCTCACTGCTTCTGTTTATTTTTTTCAAGCTTGAGCGAGCACTCGTTTTATTTGGACCATGAATTCTACGTTCGTCTGAGGAGTTATCGCCAAATATTAGGCACAATAATAATAACAGAAAGAAAAGGCTAAGATTCTTGCCACGTCGAGACACTGTATGCATATTTGTGCATAGTTAAAGCCACAGTGTTGCTCTATGGCCCTCTCCTGTGCGCATCATCGTAAGAAATATCTCTGCGTCTATGTAAGCAAAACTAAAACATAATACACGCTTATAGAGAGCTTGTATAATTCATGTAAGCGCTGGCGTGGCCGCCACCATGCGTAGTTAATATGGACAAATCGGCCGTAATACCGTAGCGTAGCACGTTACCATTGCTTCGTATGCATTGTTAGACCAGTTCCTTCGGCATTTCCCGAATGCGCTATAGCATGATGTCGCAACGAACGAAACAGAAAGTGGCCGCGCGCAAGATGGATGTGCCTATGTAGCGATAATAAAATTGTCTGCAGTCTCGTTTGTACGAGCGGCGTTGACTCGTGTACTGTCTGTGTACGACTTTCTCTCTCTTTCCCTTCTCCTTTCTCCAGCGTTGGGTAGCCAGCCGGACTGTTGACTGGTTAAGATCCCTGCCTTACTTATATCCCTCTCTCTTTCTCACTCTGCAGTCAAACCTGAATATAATAAACAACTTTATCTTTATCGCAAGCACAAACATTTTTAGCAATATTCAAGCAATGGTTATGCAATGATATTCACGCAATGATTTGGCGATGCGATATATGTAACTCCTCCGAATACCTATAACGCGCATGGGTTTTGCCAAGAACGTCTTTTTTTATGTTTTCTTTTTTTAAAGATTATATGACTGAACTTCTTCGAAGCACATCTCTGTGTATAAGAGCGCACAAGAACCGGGATGGATAGGAAGAACGACACACACCACCAGCCTGTCGTTCTTCTTAACCCACCCTGGTTCTTGTGCACTTTTATACACCGAGATGATGAATAACCAACTCGTCCAAGTTGCAGTTTTATTACGTCACGTTTGTAAGTGCGATACGACGCATAACCTAATAAATAGATCCCGTCGAACTTTAGCATTACGTACGCACGCTACTGCGAGAGTCAGGCCGTAATGGAGTATTGCAGCGGTGCCATGCTGCTTTTGCTCTACCCATTCACAATGAACTCACCCCAAAAGTTTTTGAGACAAGGGTTCAGATATATCGCGTGACATGTATATCGAATGACCTCAAGAGTACGAACGACTACATGTTGTTACGTGTGTGTTCGATTGCCTGGTTTCGGGTAGCTCTATATCGACACGCCACTTTTCTGTCAAGATGAAACGTAAAAGAAAAAAATAAGAAAGGAGAAACAACAGCAGCGCAGCGTTATAGAAGGGGCTGCGATGGAACAGTCTGTTTGCGCGACGCCTTCGTGCGACGTCTTTTAATGACCGAGGCGAGTGACGACAGGCGCCTTTCCGGTGCGTATCTTCTCATTGTTCTTCAAGGCGTTGGCTTAAGCGAGCACTGACAGATTACTGGAACTATAAATATCGCTGCCAGATATCTGCTCAATCAGGTCGAATAGTGTCTCCTTTTATCGTCAGAATTTGGTGGGAACAGCTTACGCCGTGGCTCACTTCACGCTAGCCAGTGTACAGGCGGTGCTTTGCTACGGCGTCGTCCGCGGAACCTCATTTGATGGGTTTACTTAGTGACGATAACGCGTTAGCGAATGCGGAAGCTGTTTCCGTCACTATAAAGTGCATTCTTCACCCGAACAGAGGGGTGGAGGCGTAGATCGTACGCTCGAACGATAAACTAATCGCCGTTTGATGGCCACGAAAGCTGTACTTCGAGCCTGGGAAGTATGCTTTAAACACTTTAAATGCCCGAAGGCTGAGTCAGATTTAAAGCAGACGAAATCACGGTCCTATGTCGTAGCGGTAAACACTAGCGCTTTTCAATAACTTGGAGTAACGGACATGCGTAGTAATGGGTCACGGGGCAGAAAAGACACGGGATGATAATAAAGCAAACAATAAATTGGTCGGTTGAATGGTTGCTGATACGATGCATTTTAGGCGCCATAGACCAGCAGTGATAAAGCACCGTGAGTATAGAAAGAAGAGAAAGCGTAATCACATGTCTTTGCCGCAGAACACAGAATCAATAAAAGAAAAAAAAAAAGAAACTGTAAGGTACTATGTACGCTGCCATACTTGTGCTACAAAGACAAAATGAAGACGCAAGTTAGCAAACAAAATGTAAACGAAGCGTGGTATTTATAAACTAAGACGTGCAGCTGACACAGTTCAAAAATATATTCGAAGTGGAAAATGTATGTAGCAAAAGAATAGTCACAGAACCCATCTCACGATGAATGTCGCACGTTATTGCGATTAGTATTCACGCAAAGTAGGGACACACCGTAGTGTTAAATTCCGATAATTGCAATGGAAATTGTAGGACACTCTAGGCGCATTTTTCCCGTCGCCGCGCACCGTATGCTGTATGTGCGAGCGAAAACGTGCAAAAGTGAGCCGACGATGGCGGCCCAATCCAACATCACCTAGCTAGCACAAAGCCTGTTCACTGGGATTCATGACGTCACGCTAAGTGGCCCAAAATTTCCATTGCCAAGGCTGGCGTAAGGAAAGCGCTGCAACATCACCACGGCTTACTTGCGAGCATCTCCATTAGATCTTGTATTTTTAAAAATTTATTTATAGAATACTGTCAATCCCCCATGGGTATGTTTAGAGGGGTGAGCAACAAGTCAAATCAATGAGCACTACTAAAACATTCTATAGAAAAAGAGCACGTAATGATTGGAGGACTATTCAAGAATAGCAGTAGTACATTCATACATAATAATACACACAACGAAGCCAATCTACATCAACCAGCAGGAAAACTAGAAAAAAAATTCTAAGTAGAAGGCATAATTCATATACAAAATGCACAGAACAAAAAGTGTGGGCGAGTGCTTCTTTGTCACAAACTGAATCGGGATGGATTGCATGGCGAAAGCAATTTAGTTACTTATATTGACAGCTTTTACGCTCATGCAGCATGTTCAATTAAATCCGTAAACTTTGCTAGCGCTGGGTGCTGTTTTGCTACTACATCGAGTGTATTTCATTCATGAATTGAGCGTGGGAAGAAAGAATAGCGAAACGTATTATTAATAAACGGATATTCTACAAGTTCCCATGAATTCCGTTTTCTGGTCGGTCTTGTATCACGAAATTTCAAGTAAGAGTGATGGTTTATACTGAATGATCTATGCAATAGTTGATATAGAAATTTGAGCCGAGAAAGCTTTGCGCGACGTTCAAGGGTAGCTAGACCAGCACGCTGTAACAGAGCAGTAGGCGAGTCAAGGCGTCCGTATCTGTTAAAGATAAAACGCACCGCTTTCCGCTGCACCCTTTCCAAAATGGCGATATCGTTCGCAGTGTGAGGGAACCACACAGTATTGGCGTATTCTAAGACTGGGCGGACAAAAGCGACGTATGCAAGAAGCTTTCTTTCATGTGTAGAATATGACAAGGCCCGTTTAATGTAGAACAGTTTGTTTAATGCTTTATTTGAGACTTGACGCACGTGCTCTGTCCAGCTGAGATTAGACGATATTGTGAGACCTAGGTATTTATACTGGCTTACATTTAGAAGGGGCCCATCGTTAATATGGTATGGAAAATCAAGCTTAGACGCTTCATTTGTAGTGGACATCAATACGGTTAGCAATGTTTATTGTCATTTGCCAATCTACACACCACTGAGCTATCTTATTTAAGGCATTATTTAATTTCACCTGGTCATCGTGGTGTTGTACTTCATTATAGAGCATGTAGCCATAAGCAAACAGCCTGAGTTTCACGTCGGCATAGTTAGTTATGTCATTTATAAATATTAAAAACAAAACTGGAGCTATTACAGATCCCTGGGGAACGCCTGATAGCAGTGGAGCAAGGATTCTATGGCAGTAGGGCCGGGTAGCGTGACATCATGCATCGGAGTGAACAGGCCTTGTGCTATCTAGGTGTTGTTACTCGGTCTCGTGCGCGCGAGGGAGGAAAGTTGCGAGGAAGCGCACCGTCTTCCATCGCGCGCATGACAGCGGGGGCAGGGAAGTAGGAAGGGGGGCGTTGTATTTCAGCAGCAACTGCGTGTGGCGCGCGGCCGCGCCATACGCAGCATTCACAAGGTCGATCCAAGTAGGTCGCGAGGCTTCTGGCGAAAAGCGGTTCAGCACAAATTGTCACCGATATCAACAACGGTGGCTATGGGAGCAGCCATTGAAGCGCGACTATGTTTGGAGGGAACAAACATTGGGAAATAAAAAAGCGTTTTTTCATTAGAGCGAGACACAGTTAGATTCATTCAACGAAAATGAAATTCCTGATCAATTTGATGTATTCAGGACGAGTAAAGAAAATACCATTTTATTTTATTTTATTATTATAAATAAATACGTTCTTTTTCAGCGCCCATCGTGACACGGGGCGATGATGCCGCTATCGCTCGCAATGCAATGCAACTCTTGAACTGTGCAGAAAGGTACCCGTAAAGTTCACCTGTTAAAACACGCCCACCTGACATGTTCTGCTGTTTTGTTTATTGAAGCTTGCCTGAATTTGATGATGCGGGTAGCTTCATCGCATCTATACCTGTTCAGTCAAACGTAGTGAGTTACGACCGGCAGATAATTGTTTAGTTGTTTTAGGGCGACTGCGCTGGCCGACGGGCTTGGTGTCCGACGATAGGACCAGCACTCTACACTTAAAGCTTTCGTCGGCCAACAAAGAAAGTATGTTCTGTGCAAGGGTGCAGTTTTGACAACCATACGGCTGGCGTTTTTCCCAATCGGTTTCCGTCCTGAAAGCTCGGACGCCCATCAAGTTGAATGGCTGGGCATTTGAATATATAGCGCCAAAGGCAGGCCACCAAAACAATTTTCGCGTCACTTCTGTTTTTAACGCATACGGCGTTGCATTGCTTTTTCTTCCGCCGGAAGTGTTCCCTCCCCACAAAGACGGCACTAAACCCCATGAACCGCCGATGAACAGCCATGTTTTGAATGTAGAGGCTCCTATGGAAGCTTCGCTACCAGGTATATTTACCTTGGGCTTTATCTTGAAAGAGATCTGCTTTGGGGGCACAGTCCATGTGGGCGGCTCGTACCTTTGCGTGTGCTGCCTTTTCGCCGCTCTGTTTAAGCTGAAGCACTGTGTAGCACGAAGGTCACTTCCCTCGTTACTGCTCTTCCTTCATGCACTTCCCTCGTGGCGCTATTAAAAATTACGTTTCAGATTCTGTGGACCCCGAGAATAGCGGGACTACGGAGAACTAGGCAAGAAAAAAAAATAAACAGCCTGTTGCTTTTCATCGACGTTTGTGCCAAAACTTTTCAGCACATGCCAGAGTGTCTTTTATTTTTATTTTTGTGAAGGTTAAAATCTTCCACCTTACGACGAAATACCTGCAGCAGATTTTACAGTAAAGCCAGACAAACTCTGGACAAGAGTTGCCAAGTGGTAGCAAGTTTAGTCTTCGAACGCGCTTCAATGCCTCGCGGTGTTTGCAGAAAAATTATGAACCCTTGCCTCGTGATCCAGCGTGTACCGTGTGAGTCGGAACAAACGCGCACTAAGACTTCGTTCACACTCGGGAAGCATAAAGAGATCCTAAACGCCAATGCGGGTGTAAATTGTTTTCCGCACATGCATAAAACGTTCACATTTGTTTCGCAACCGCCGCCGCAGATTTGGCCAAATCTACCTATACTGTGAGCACACTTGTCAGCAAGCCATTTCAAGGAATGCATTCATTCAGTCATCCACTGGTCATGAAAAAAAGCGATTGCGTGTCACTTCACCCGCGCTGACTTAACCACTAACACAGAAGACAATAAGTACTTATAAATCTACTTATCCTATTTTTGCTTTTGGAGACGCGCAAGGAGCAGATGGAGAAGCGTACGCCCCGAAAGCAGTGGTGACAGACTCGCCAGGCTCTGCAGAAGCGTGAGTATTTGGGACAGGGCAACGCTTTGCTGCTGCACCTTCCGCTAATCCTCAGCTCCTCGGCAATCTTTCTCCAAATCTCGCGGTTGTGGAAGGTTTCGTTGTAAAAGCTGAGAGTTTGATCGTATAGCACGGCGCAATTATTAATGGCCACTATTAGCATAGCGACTGACAATTTGGGTGCCACGTTCAGTGTTTAAATATTAGTGCAGCTTCTGGCGCCACGGGAATGCTTTCCCCGAGGTGAAAATATCAGTTCGAGAGCAATCCGGCTCGCTGAATAGATTTGAGCCCACTCAGGCGGGAAAGCGGGCAGATTTCCTGGGGTTTCTTCCACTTTCGCCCGCTTTGACACCAAGTGTGAACGTAGCCTTGAAAATGGCGAATATGTTAACCAGAAGTAGCGACTCGTTGGCCATCCTGCACTGGGAAAAGCGAAGAGGGATCAGACAGACATAATTAAAACCAGGGGTGATTTCCGACTTCTTTCTTTCTTGTGAACAGGTCCTTTCGTCTAAATGTTCTTGCTTCACCTGCAGTCGCGTCTATGCGAAGTTTCCTACAGCACGCCTCCCTCCTGCCACGTTTTACATGCCGGCACGCACGCACACGCACGAATCCGCCTGTAATCAAGTTCTGTCATTTGAGTCCTGCTAAAAGGTACTCAGGTTGAACAACCTCACTTCCTACCGCTATATGCCGCATCGCTAGCAGCGTGCAGTTTACCGAGGGATCCTGCCACTAGTCACCGAGCGTTAGTGCCATGTGAACCTGGCAGAGGATGCGTAGGGCGCCTAGTCTGCATCGCCGTATCAACGTCTCCTAGTCTCTCACTCATTGCTCGACGTGAAACTCTGGTACCAAATGGCGTTCACGTTCTTTTCTATATTTTTCCAGATTATGCTGCGTTCTCATAGAGAGAGAGAGAGAGAGAGAGAGATGCATTTATTTGTGGAAACCTCGAAATCTAGACCTGAACCATAGCTTGCTGAAACATATTCTGCTACTCTGTAACTCCTCACTGTTCGAAGCATCCTTAAAGTGAACTCACGACAAGGTGATTGCATTCCTAAAGCACCATCTTTTACGCGAAACACGACAGTGTCGCCCTTTCGCAACCCACGTCGCGCTGTGCTTCGGAAGACGACACCGTGACACAACGCTGCCTCGCGGACCTCGCATTTATCTGAGCAAATAGCTCTATCGCGGTGTTTCCAAAAGTGGCTTGCACGCCTGGTCCCACTGCGGGTAACCACGTGACTATGTCTTTTCAAGTGAAGTTTAGCAATATATTCGTGTTTCGGGATTCATCGATATACCACGTCAATTTAACCAATGCCGAGGCGAGCTTGCATTGCGGTTTGTAGCCTCAAGCATTCCTGTGTGAGCGCTCTTCGGGGCGGGAGGGACAATGGCGTGCACCTGAGTCTTCAATTTATCTTCTGTGTGGAAACGAAACCGTTGAATGAAAGAAAAAGCACATGTCAGGGAGAGTAACGAAGAAATGTGAGGGTTCTAAAAGGTGGCGAAGCGTTTCCCTAAATGAACTTGACGAAGTGGAGGCGTCAGCGTGTTTGATTTTCCATCGGAGCAAACAAGGGTGACCTCCGAATTTTGCACTCGCGTCTTTTGTCTGTCTTCTTTTGTGAGTGTCACCTACAAAATTGTAGTTCACGCCATTCCTTCGTGCATTCATGTGGCCGAATTAGAGAGGAATAAAACAAAAGTTATATATTAACTATATTTTTTTATATCGGTGTCCGAAAATTAGCACGAATGTTCCTTAGACGTTTAGAATAGAGGAGCAGCTACGAGGAGAAGAAATAAATAAATGAAAGCACTTAACCAGAACAGAACTTGCTAACGTAAATGATGGGGCGTAGCTGCAACTTGCACTAAATATTATTTTATGTAAGGCGTACCTTTATGTTACAGAGAGTGACACAAGAAATCCAAACAAAATCAAGGAACTCAGTAAATACAGTAAAAACGCAGAACCTCCTCTAGTAGTTGTCTAAGTATGCGCAAGCAATGTGACACTTGCCCATTTCCACGCAGACCGGCATCATGATCAATGTTATGGAACTTGATTATACCAGTATAAACCATTATAAACCATCATCGGTCGTTCGCTTATCATGTTCGATATCGAACATGATAGGGCAGGTTTAATTAACATAAAGTTCATTACGGCACTCAAATCTAAGACCATTGGTGTAAATTAAGGTGAAGTTAATTTGCCGCAGTTAATTAAGATATAGTTCGTTAGCGCACTCGAACCCTCGGACTTTTGTGGGAGTCGAACCTACCACCTTTAGAGTGAATTAAGGTGAATTTGGGTTAATTTAGCTAAGCTGTTGCAAAACTTCTGCTACATTTGCTGAGTGGGCTATGCAGTGCTTTATCGATTGTTCGGTTGCTTGTTTTGCGCTTGTTTCTTATTGAAACTGAGGCAGTTCTATGTGTTGTATGGGTGATTTCAATGAATGATCGATTGGCTATATTTTGTGTGCCTGCCCGCAGTACAGTCCACAGAGGGAATGTCTTCGCCACGAACTTGACCAGCTGGATGACCAACCGCTATCGGAAAAAATTATTCTACACCATCGAAAGGACCTAACCTCACAGAAGAAGGCCGCGCAAGCGCTACTGAGCTTTTTGCGATCTACCGGCCTTTGTGAACGTCTCTAACTGGAAAGCCTTTTGTGTGTTTGTCCCCGTGTGTGCACGTGTTTTTTGTGTGTGTGTTTTTAACGCTTTCCTCTCTGTCCTCTTTCTAACCCCTATCCTCTATCTCTAGTGTAGGGTAGCAAACCGGAGACTGGTTTCTGCTTAACCTCCCTGCCTTTCTCTCACCTCTCCTCTTTCTCTCTCTCTTCAATGAATGTATGCCCTGATAGCTTCGCTTTGCTGAGCGCTTGTAGCCTCTGCCTTGCGTGGGTATGTGCTAGGGCATTTCCAGCTTGCTTACGGGGGTATGAGCCATTGTTTTAGAGGGTGTGAGCCATTCATGGTCTTACATGACGGATAAATTTCTTTGTAGTTCCTCCCCTCACCCTCTATTCCATTGCCCCCTTCCCTTTAAAGAGCGATAAATAAAGTTTTTCATCATCATCATCATCATCATCATCATCTTTGAGTAGGCATGGTAATGCTTACGCATTTAAAGGTATAGGAGCAACATCTGGAACACGGACGAAGAACGAGGACGGGACGAGCGCTGTACTGTCAACAAGATTTATTTGATGATTGCCGCTTATATACATGCACCTTTACTCATGCGCAAGGGCGTGCACTAATATGAATATGTGCTTAAAGACCCGTGTTAGATACGGGACCTTGTCCTGAGCCTACTCCGAGTTCACCAGACCACATCGAATCGCGCCACACCTAAGTAAGGAACGCAGAAGGAAATCTACCACGTTCCCGAGGCGCAGCACGTCCAAACAAGTTGGCATCCCCCACCTCGTGCGCCGCATCTGGAGCTATTTGCTGCTTGACTCTTCCCGAAAGTGTAGCGAGAGCCTGGCACTGTTCCAGGTAACGTGGGTCCCGAGGCAAGACGGCTGTAATGCACCGTGAAGCCCTAGCAGCAATCCCCCCATCGGCCTTTGTGAAGGCAGTTGCAGACCGGGAAGGCAATACCGGAGACAAGTAATCCCTCGGCCAATTGGAGCCCAAGGAGTGACCCTCTGAGCCGACTGTGACGTACACTCGCACGAGCGCCTACCATTGGCCGAAAATGACGACACCTGAACGGGCTCGCCGACTGGACGAAAATGACGCCACCTGAGCGGGCTCGCCGATTGGCCGAACGGGATGTGACTTCGAGACACCGAAGGGGTTAAAAGCCAGAGACCGGGAGCAGCAAGAGAGCATTCCTTCATTCATCTCTTTCGAGCTTCTTGCCACGGGCCGCAGCGTCCGAGTTGCTGCCGGCCCGTAATGACTTTATGACTGTTAATTTCTTTGTACTCTCACTGTAAATAATGTAAATAAACCTCCAGTTTTTCATCTCTAAGTCCTCCTCAACCTCGGCCAACTCCCGCACCCAACTGCAAGGTCCAAAAATCTGGGGGACAGCAATTAGGATTGTCCTCCAGATCCAAAAAACAGGAATCTAGAAAGTACGTTTCTGGAAAGAAAGAAGGTGAAAAGTGTATCAGTGAGACATCGGTGGTTTTACATGGCTTTCTAGATTTTAATGTACTTTCTAGATTCCTGTCTTCAGGCCCATATCGATATTAATGTACCCCTCTGCGCATGAGTAAAGACGCATATGTATAAGCGGGCATTATTAAATAAATCTTGTTGACAGTACAGCGCTCGTCCCGTCCTTTTTTTCGTCCATGTTCCAGGTTGCGCTCCTATATATTTAATGAATATGGACCAGCAATGCCAACTACATGTACTGCTAAGTCAAAGAACTCGCCCACTCGCTGCTCCGTTTCAACACAAAGTAGCAAAATTACGAGCGAATGTGTCTCAACTGCTGTGGGCTAGAAAAGAGAGCTTACCCTAATAAACTAGCACTCGCGTGATCCCCTGCATTTCTGAATGGCTGTACAAGTCTGCCGATTTTTTTTACCCGTTGTTTTCTGTCCGCCTCTTAACCGTAACACGAGCATAAAGCAGTGACTGCAAGGCTGCTCTTCATTGTTTGGTTTCTGCTTTACGCCGCGGTCCCCACGAACAACTAGTTCTATAAATCAGATTGCTGCTTCACCACCTCGTCGAGCAAAGAGACGACATACGTTACAGCGGATTCCAAGCCACTGTGGCATAATGGGCAATGAAGACGCCAATGCAGCAGTGCGATCTGCACATGAGGAGGACTTGCAAGACTCCATTACATTCTCAAGAAAAGACCCAGCAATGAAAATTCGTGCCCTTGCAAATAAAGCCATCAGAACTTTATGGAACACACCAAGGTTGAAGCGCACACGTCTACACCGACTGGACCCGTCGCTTCGAGCTCGACGCCCATCTGGACTCTCTCGACTCGAGACAGCAGTACTTTGCCGACTGTTGCTTGGTGTCTCTTACACAAGATCTTTCGCCTTCCGAGTCGGTATGGACGAGAGCGCAGCTTGCAGTCACTGCGGTGGCGAGAAGACCATAGAACGTGTACTTTGCCACTGTCCTCGATACAGCGCGCACCGGATGTCACTAGCAACCGCGTTGCCACGCCTTGACGACAGGCGACTTTCAGAACAGTCAGTTTTGGAATGCCGACATCAACTGTTGTCGCATCGAAAGTCGGTCAAGGCTTTGTTGACCTTTTTTACGTGGCAGTTGCCTATTAGAAACATTATAATGATCCCATCCCGTCCCCTTCTTTTTTTTATCACGCCTTTCTTTTTGTCCCTGCTCTTCTTTCCGTCTTTACTGCCCCTTTCCCTTCCCCTAGTGTAGGGCAGCAAACCAGAGGCTTTAACTCTGGTTAACCTCCCTGCCTTTCTATCCCTTGCATCTCTCTCTCTCTCCCTCTCTAAAGTTTTAATAAGTGTTGAAGCGTGTTTCTTCGCTTTCTTTTTTTTTTTGTTTCATCATAAAGAACGTCCCAAGGAAAGAAGCGATGATCAGAAGCCAGTGGCTGCCTCGTGCAACGCGGCCAGCGGATGCACACAGTGTACGAGCAGACGGCCTTCCCTCCGGGTGATTTCGCACTTCAAAAAGGTGCGCGTGTGCGCCTGCCGCTATGAAATGGAAATAAAGGACCCGGGCATCAGGCGCGTGTGTTCGGGCTGCATTTCAACAAAAGCACGATGATTGCGAGCAACAAAAGAAGCGACTCACTCGAAGCCGGATTCGCGTGTTTGGCTCCGGATGATATCTCGCGAGAAGCAGCCGTGAAAGCGGTTTTGGCACGGCAGCACCTTGCAGCTTTGTTGCTCGAAGACGGGGAGCGTCTTAGAACGGAGGACAGAATCAAAAAGTTCAGCAAAAGAATTACTGTTTGAAAAGTAAGCGAGGATATCAGCCGGCTGCGCTGTGAAGTTAGAAAAGGCAGAGTGCGTTTCTGGCAGATAGAACAAAACGGAATCTACAATTTTAGAGAAACCTTCCTTTCCCTTTTTTTCCGTTTTCCTTTTCCTTTTCCGTTTTTGTTCAGAAGGCGTCCAAGATGTTCGGAGTTGGTGCATTCCAATCAAGCTGCGGAGAACCACAGGCTTAAAAAAAGGAAAAGAGGTGGGGAGAGGTTAGGGGAGAACATGATTCATTGTTTCCGGAAAAAAAAATTCACACGTGACAAACCCTGCATTCAGCATGGTCGCTACAATACTGAAAGCTATGCTTTTCCTTTCCTTAACAGTAGAATCCCTCTCGATGCTCCATCGCCAAGTTTTTTAGGCATCTGCCAAACTCCTTGTGCTAGTTGTATAAACTTTAGTGATGTGTAGCCGTCGTCGGTGTCAGCGCAGAAAATGGGAAAGCAGACTCGAAATGGCAAATGTGATTTTAATGAGAGCAGCATTCCGGGCAAGTTGGTAATACATTGCTTAAATGATATTGCGCGACATAAAAACGACACGGACGTGAAAGAAGACGACACACCAAGCGCAAACTTTCAGCTAAGTTTATTGTGCCACTGCGTCATTTTATACATGGCAGGCAACGTAGATCGCGCATGCGCTTACAAGGAAATGAAGTGCGAAGTCATGTAACATGGTTACGTGTCATGTGACGCCGCGTCCAAGTAACTTAATTCTTTTTCTGTGAGAGCCAGAGACGGGAAGCTAACACACGCATCACCCGATTTCGCGATCATCTGCGCTTCAGATATCTCCCGGATGAGCTGCGTTCTGCCACGGGAAACAATCGTGCATTGATCCTCGAGAGGCTTGCACCCATGATCGCGACAGTGGATCGCCAAGAAACCACCTGAGCCGTTTTTTACATTGTTGCTGTGTTCGCGGAGCCGATCATTGAGGCAACGCCCAGTTTGTCCGATATATTTCTTCCGACATGAAAGCGGGAGGTTGTACACCACCCGGTGTACACAGTCGACAAACTTTTTTCGGTGATGCTTTCTGCACTTATCGGAAGGGACGGCATTTGGATCAGTCAGCCTGCAAAGCTTGCCGAGCTTGTCGGGAGCAGAAAAAACAACTCTTACGTTCGCCCTTTGGGCAATCTTTTTCAAGTTGTGGGATATCCCGTGCATGTATGCATGCATGTAGGGTGGTGCTAGTGTCTGTCGCGGAACGCATCTTAAGAGAAGCGCGATCCAGTACGCAGAAGTCAGTTGCCGATGCCCCTCCTGGCATACGCCCTAAAGTAAGTGTCATACCATATATATATATATATATATATATATATATATATATATATATATATATATATATATATAAAATAACATATATCTCTAATTCCACAAATAAACCGAAAGGGTTGGTCTGACGTAAGAGCCTGCTACTCTGCTCAGAGATAAACGGGGAAGGAAAAAGCGTAGGACGTGACTGTATGCAAATTCTTGCTCTAGGAGCTTATGCAGTGTGCTGCCGCAAAGCCGTGATGCATAAAAACTCAAGGAGCACGCTGACTGCTCGGCGCGCTGATATAAGCTGCGGCGTAGGGCCAAGTTAGGTGTCGTTAGCCAATGGCCTGTTGTCAATTAGCGCCAATGAAGAGACCCATGCCTGCCGTTGAGAGATATACTGGGGGCGAGCAGTATGCATGTGCTTCACCGTCACACATATCAGAGATTGGTGAGACCGGGCTGAGACTACCGTGTGTGCATCCTCGCCTAAAGGTGACGCATAACCTTAGCGTGTGCGAGACGCTGGCGTGGCGGCCTTGAATGCCACACAGTATGCAACTTATAACGCCCGGATCAAGCCTATAGAGACAGCTGTGGCAATTTTCCTGCGGTGTCGTGTCTTGATGTCGTGTTCCGAGCACTCCTGAAGAAAAAAGTAGTTGCCTTCTGGTCTTAAGAGGAAGTGTGGGAACAAGTATACCACCCTTTGTGGTCATTTTTGTCGTTGCACCAGCAAAAGCAATCCCGTGAAATCCACAGTACCCAGGGCCTCACTTGTAAACAATGGAGTGGTCATTCTTTTCAGCAAGGACGTGCAGCTCGGCAGCACTTAGAGCCACAAAACAACAAAAGAGCGGGTGTGCGAGCATTGAAAATTTCAAATGCGACTCGAATAATACTTCTCACTGCATTCGCATTGGAGAACTTAGTATTTGAATTTGTGGAATATTAGTATGTGTTTAAAAATGAAAAATAAAAACACTTATTAGATTCTACAGGAAGAAATATCGATGCAAGTAATGACTGTTCCGAATAATTTTGTTACTCAAAAGTAAGCCATAGCTGCTGCACAGACGCACGACTTCTTCAGCAAAAGCTAGACGCGATAACTTCAAACGAAATCAATTCTATCCTCCAGTTAACATATTGGATGGCCATTTTGGGCTAAAAGCTACATACGTGGCTTGACGTGACCTAAAAGACCACACAAGGCACATAACATTTCTGCTCAATAACTTCTTGTCATTCAATAAGCATACCTAGCCTTTAGACAACTTACATATTTGTAGTCTCCATCTAGGCCAGCCGATTTGCTATTTACGCAATCTTGCAATGCTTCCATCCCTTTGAAACACTGGCGCGTTGTAGTATTACGCTTAGCTCATTCAACGTACGAGGAAGTTTACGTGTTTCTCGTCTCGGGCTTTTCCTTTATTTCGTTACTTTCGTCATAGGCTCCTAGACATGATCCCTTTTCAGTTACTGTTAATATGTAAGTTGCTCACTTTGGTGGACGTCGAATAATCAACAACCCTACACGTAATAAATCATGTATATAAGGCTTCTTAACACCCCCTCTCTCCCCCGCTCCCCTTTCCTTAATGGGCTCTACTGAACATATATATTTCACCTCGTTTAGCAATAACAAAATAGGGCATATTCAATTCGACCTTCGAAGGTGTTTTTTTTTTCTCGTATATTGATATTGGACTAGATTCGGGAATTTCGCTATTTGTACCCGGCTAAACACAAGCTTTTAAGATGACATGTTGAAGAATTTCCGCATTTGTCCCAAGTCAAACATTAAAGTGAGCTAGTGAGAAATGTTTCAGCAAGCTTCTAGAACCTCCTCTAGCATACCTGCGGCTGAAGTTACGTTGTAATTCAGCCGGTATCTTTTCACTGTGCGGTAAGGTGGTATAATGAGAGCCGCAGCATAGGCGTAACGGTATTGTACAGTCAGATCAAGAGAAAGAAAAATACGTTTTCTTAGCTTACATTATTGAAGAGAAGAAATTAGTCATGGAATGGTTCGCAACAATTCGTCTAGTCGCCACGTTTGTTTTGTAACTTTTGATTCCCCGAAAAATAAATCACAACGCGAAAGAATCGCCTTCTAGTTGACAGTCAGATTGAATTGCTTGCCTATCTTCAAGGCATCCCGTTTTTTTAAACATTTATTTCTCCCTAATGTTGGACGCTTATCCTTCTTTCCCTAAGCCCAATCGGCTTCAGATCATGCATCCTGCATTGTTTCTTGCCGATGACTTAACCAAAATGGAAAAAGGCCACGTCAAAACCAGGCTGTTGAAATCCTTTCAACCTGATTGACACAGTGCGTCACACGAAAGGTTCCGAGAGAATCTCCCGCGCGTGCGCATGCCCATGGAACACACCCTCCTCCATCTCCTATCGCGATTTGGCCATAGCCGTCTCTCTCGATAGTTTTGCCCTCTCTGTCGGTGGTTCTGCTATTTACTCGGGCATAAAGATAAATTAAAGTGCAAAGTTGGGCGAGTTGGTATACGTTCATAATGGGAACAGCGGGATCAAGGCGACGACGGAGTGAAAGAACACAGGACGAGCGCTGACTCAAAACTACGTTTACTGAAACACACATCAGGTATATAAGCGACACAAGCGGTCACATGGTCAATCGACAACGCACAACTGAGCCACGTGTAAACAGGGCATCTGTTACCGCACCGAGCTATCTAGGTGCATTAATTCCTGCTGAGAAAGCGCGATCGAAGGCTGGCTAATGCACCACGTGCCCTTTCGCTCAATGTGGGCTGCTTGCACGACTAATCTGGTGGGTGCATCCGTATGTTTAAACAAAATGGTTGTCTCTTTGAGCAGAGGCTGACACTTACATTGCTGGTAAAGGGCAAAGACATGCGCATAATCATTCTTGTCCAAGGACAATTCATGCTCTCTAAGTCTTACATTTATGCACCGACCGGTTCGCCTTATATACGCTCTCCCACACTTCAGCGGGAAAGAGTATACCACATTGGTAGTGCAGCCTACATACTTGTTAAGATGTTTCACTTTGCACCTCACGTTAGGATTACGTTCTGCTACACTTTCTCGCCTTTCAACCGCCGGACAAATAGCACTCAATTTTCCAGGAGCCGAAAAGACAACGTGCACCCCATAACGATCTCCAACGTTCTTCATGCCATTAGATAGGCGATGTGCATAGTGTACAAATACCACGTTCTTCTTCCGGCTGTTTTCCTACCTCCTAGGGTTTTTTACCCATTTAATCAATTTTTCAGAGCTGCTCGTGATTAAGCTCTCCTGGGTACCCAGCTTCCTCCAGTCTGACTATCTGACGTGCAAAGGCTTCCCTCATTGCATGCCCACATGTTTTTACCATGACGGCGCGAAGTACGGAAATGCAAATGGAATTTTTTACTGCTTTAGAATGACCTGAAGTGAAGTTCAACAGGGGCTTGGCAGAACGGGCGAAGTATTCCCAAGAAACATGATCGTCTAGAAAACGTAGTCTAAGGTTAAGGTTTTGTAGTTCATCCTCTTTTGGTTGCTCCGAGGTGAACCTCAAACCCTGAGCAAGCTCACTAAAAATACCCATTATTTCATCCACCTTGTTTGTAGAGTCGTCTTTGTCAATTAAACCCAAAAGAATCATCAACATATCTGAACGTCTTGATGACTATCCCAGAAAGACGCCGGTCGAATGCATCATCCACCTGCGCAAAAAAAAAAAAAAAAAAGGAAATGCTACTCAGGGCAGGAGCCACTCTAGATCCGATACAGATACCAGCCTTTTGTATGAAAAGCGAGTCATTCCATTCATTGTCCCGACCTCATGTAACATGACAAGAGTTTAAGGAAGCTTTCAACAGTAACAACACATTTTTGGCCAAACTGGATTTCATCATTATGGTCCATAATGCATGCCTTGACACTGAACATTAATTGGTTGTGAGGCAAAGAATAAAAAAGGTCGTCTACGTCCACACTAAAAGCGGCACACCTTCCTTGATTATTTGTATAGAGGTATTCAACAACGCTCTGAGAATTCGGTATAACCAGAGGATCGGCCAGTTTTAGCGAGGCAAGGCGAACTTGTAGAAACGTGGAAACTTCAATTTGCCTAGTGTTCCTTTCATTTACGATGACCCGAAACGGTATCTCGGGTTTGTGGGTCGTCACAGAGAAGAATACCTTGAATTGTCCCTCTTTTGCTTTCTTAACATACTTGTGAAGGCCGTCTAGGCTTAAAGCATCAAGAAGCGCCACTGTCTTTTCCTTCACGTTGGCTACATTATCTTTCATTTCTTTAAAGTTCTTACCAATGGCCAAACTTGCCTTTTCCTGATAAACCGCTTTAGGTAACAACAGAAACGAACCTTCTGTGTCCGAAACAGCGACCCTTAGCCCATTGTTCACTAAATAGTCCACAGGTTTATCCGACAGGTGGGCTTTTATAGCCTTTAGTTTTATTCCTGGCGCACACATCAATGCACTCCGACGCACACCTTGGCTGAACGCTGTCATGAGCCCTTCTTGCTATAGATCGAGCAAGTCCCACCTTTTTAGCCGGCACCAAACAGGGTTCAAAACAATGTTTTGGACCGAAATCAAGCAATTTCTTGTGGTCTGCCGGTAGTGTGGCGTCACCGGTAAGCTGCACTTTCCCTTTTCGCTGAGCAAGCTTTTTGATAGGCTTCTTTGTAGGTAGGCTCCGTCGCGTTTAATTCCATAGAAACTCCGTGGTTTGATGCGTAGTCCTGCACCATTCCTTGTACCTTGCGCCCAACACTTCTGCAGACGCCACTTCACGTGAAGCACGAATGCTACCTCGGAAGAAACGTGCTTGTCGCCACCACTCAGAGCACAATATCTTCTCAAATCTGCGACAATGTCCGGACGATGGGCGTAGGAAATCGCAAACTGTCTGCACATCCGTGGAACACGTGCCCCGCTTGGCATACCAGGATGCCTAGCGTGAGGTGCAAAGTGAAACATGTTAACATGTAGGCTGCACTACCAATGTGGTATACTCTTTCCCGCTCAAATGTGGGAGAGTGTATATAGGGCAAACCGGCAGGTGCATAAATGTAAGACTTAGAGAGCATGAATTGTCCTTGGACAAGAATGATTATGCGCATATCTCTGCCCATTGCTGGCAATGTAAGTGTAAGCTTCTGCTCAAAGAGACAACAATTTTGTTTTCACATACTGATGCATCCACCACATTAGTCCTGGAAACAGCCCACATTGAGCAAAAGGGTACGTGGTGCATTAGCCAGCCTTCAATCGCGCTTTCTCAGCAGGAATAAATGTACCTAGATAGCTGGATATGGTAACAGATGCCCTGTTTACATGTGGCCTGGTTGTGCGTTCCTCGATTGACCATGTGACCGCTTGTGTCGCTTATATACCTCATGTGTGTTTCAGTGAACGTAGTCGTAAGTCAGCGCTCGTCCTGTGTCCTTTCACTCCATCGTCGTCTTGATCGCGCTGTTCCCATTGTGCATGAAGATGAAGGTGGATTAGGATTACTCTGGGATGGATGAATCTCTCTGTATCTGCATGATTAATGTTGTTACGCAGTGGTGCCACAAGCATTTCTTGATGGCGCTTGCTACTCTTCACTGCAGTCTATTGGCATATGCTTTCAACAATAGATGACACCAAGGAAGTCAGTAGCTTGTAACATTCTTGTGTAAAGCCAGGCACCTATGAATGTAATCGCTTGCTCGCACGCAGGCACTCGTTTCTCCGCCCGCCTGCCCACCCATTTGCAAGCACTATTTTGCTTTTCCTGTGCGTGGATATAACAGCAGCAGAGCACGCTTTACAGGAGACATGTCAGAGGACATTCAGCATTAGGTCAACCGAGATTCTGGCTATATATGACGGCTTGTCGCATAGGTATGCCGTTGACTTAGGCCGCCATAATTCAGGCGTGCCGCATTTGTGCTGAAGTTCTCGCGCAATTACATCTTCAGGTGGGCTGCTTTGTCAGGAAAGTAAACGGGATACACAGCCAC
Source organism: Dermacentor andersoni (assembly GCF_023375885.2). Classification (NCBI taxonomy): domain Eukaryota; kingdom Metazoa; phylum Arthropoda; class Arachnida; order Ixodida; family Ixodidae; genus Dermacentor; species Dermacentor andersoni. Next base: position 9,812,787 of record NC_092815.1, on the reverse strand, counting down.
TGCCACTATTTTCATATTTTCGGTCCAGAAAGTGAGGCCACTTCTGCTCTGTTTCTCATTTTATCGTGTCTGCTAGGGGATGGGGGAGGGGAGGAGCAGACTTAAATTCAACAGCCCCATCAGCAGCCCCTTCCCCTTTCGGGAGGGAATTTGGCGAGAAGGGCACCGTCTCGCTTTGCGCGCTACTGAGTCACGAAACAAATGAGAAGCGCAAACCTACCACAATTGTCACATTAAAAACGTTAAGGGCCCTCGCACAAAAATACACGTCACAAGAAAGGATAACACAATTGTGTTTGAGAATAAAGCTGGAAAACTGCAGACTATCTCCCCGTTCATCAACGGGTCCCGCGGCACACGCACAGAGTGCTCCCAGCGTTGTTCCGAGGTGTCGTAAAGCAGCGATGCCCCCCGAGCCCTAAATCTTCGCTATGATCATAAGCTATCGGATAGCGGGCGTGGTGGATTGCTCCCATTCATGCAGGAGTGCAGCCTGGCCGAATAAGTTTGCTACCTTTTGACGCCGTGATAATTACTGAAGTCGCGGCATTCGGCGGTCATATCTCGTTCTTTTGCGTGTTCGGCGTTGTCACCTTACTTGGTGGAAGCGGGGTGTCCCTTGGTTTCGGCACGTCCTTTGTTTGTCTAAACATGCCCGCGAATTATCGTATTCACTCGGAAGAAAGGGCGGCCACTTATTGCGGGCCGTCGAAAATGCATTTTCAAGTTGAAATTGTGACAGGTTTTGCAATGTGCCGGACTTTCGTGAGCTTCAGAACGTTTCTCATATTTATGACACAGGAACGGGAAAGGGTTCTCCTACTCGGTAATTCCCGGATACACTACTGTGTTGACTTCCGCAGGCTTAGTTTTGCTTAACTTCGCTAAAAAAAAAGAAGACTTGCCTGAAAGGTTAAGCGCCTGCACATGGCCAAATATATCATATATAAAGGGTCTGTCAGAAAATGCGATCGAAATTTTTTAAGTGTATGAAAGACGCGGTAAGCAAACTATCTATCCGGATTGTTTTTACCACAGAGGCCTACGTTTTAGTATGAATCAAGCTACGTACTACAGAGACAAATAAATACCGAAATTAGATAATTCAACTTTTAAACCCACTAGAGCAGACTATTGATCCCAATAGAAGGCTTGAAGACCGTCGCCTGAGGAGTTCATAACTGCTTTAAGATACTAAAAAAACAAATGACGCTCCTGGTGCGATGAATTCGAGCAATTTCCTCTTGAAGAGTCACGCGCTTACAAACGCCCACGAGTGACGTGATCGTTCACGCCTGAACGTCGGGCGAACGCGGAGCGAGCGAGATCGAGGCTGGGTAAGGGCACTCGCTTTGTGCCCGCTCGACTTTCAGGGGTAAATGTAGTGGCATCGCTCATGGGCGTGGGAGAATGTCGTGACAGTTGCACTGTTTGGCAGTTCGGTTTTGGTTTCCTGAGTGTAATTTACCAGTGTTCATAACGCTGTAGAAATAAAGAGCCTAAACTTATTGCGTGTATGGAAACGGTTATCAACTGCTTAGATTGTGGCCTTCACTAGATCTTCCATTAGGATCAACAGTCCTATTATAATTTAACTTGCCTAGTTATTTGCCTAATTACTAAGTGAAGTGAATCGACTAGTGATTGGCAAAGACCCAATAAGCTTTATTAAAGGTTAGTGGCTTTTATAGCATTTCATCTCGCGACGTCACAGCAGCCACTGCCGATTAACAAGAGGCGTGGACGGTGAATCTGGCAAGACAAACACGTGTCGGCGGCGCATGCTGATTCAGAACACCAAGTGTGCCTATTTCCAAATTTATGCTAAAAGTAATGGGGATGAAATTGTTTAATTATCCTATTTCTACTATGTTTAAGATATTTGTACCACACTTACTGAAAGACCCTGCATGTGCCCGACAAATATGTGTAGGATACATAATGCTTATGTGTGCTTGACAATGCAGTCGAGTCCGAGTAAATGAGTAAGAGTAATTTTCTTAATTGTCTGTAATAACGGCTCTTAGAAGGGGTCCTGAAATGTGGAGGGGGTAAGTGTATAAACATCATGCCCAGACAAAAGAAAGCGACATAGTCATTATAGTCATATAATATAACACGATCATGACAAAAAAAAACATACGCGATCAAAGCTGTCGCGATGCTTTCCAGAGAATAAAATGATAGTACGCCCTCGCAGTGATTGTGTTATATTTTGTTCATCCTGTAAAAGCAACGAGCTATTACTCGACCTTAGAAGAAACGAACGGAATGTTTGTGAAATGGGCTCCGTCAGTCGTTCATTGTTCAACGATCACAGCGCCTACAGATGCTGAGACCAACGGAATCTGCACCACGCAGTGGGTGCGATCTCTTTCGAGGTTCTTTCTTCTCTTCATTTATTTTTTTTTTTTCACGAGGAAAGTTTGATTTGAAATGCGACGACATCTGTTGTCCAAGTTTGCTGTCGGCACAACCCAACGGCGGCTGCAGCGCACAGTGCCAGTCGGCGACCATAGAACCCCGGAGCTTGTCGCTGCTTCCGCGCGACTTGTTCGCGCACGCAGGCAATTAAGTGACGCCGCACCGCGTGCTCGTGGACACGCGCCCACAACGGTAGCGTCACACGGCTTGCTGCTAGCGTGGCGTGACGGCGAACGCCCGTGTCTTCCCAGTTAAAGCCGGGCCAACCGAAACTCTCAATTAAAAGCGCCGCATATCCGGGACCCGTGCCGTAAATGAGCGGACCTTTCTCATAACGCGTGTGTCACGTGTCCCAGCCGGTTAGGCGCAGAAATCATGCGTGACGCTGTGTACAAGTATGCGTTCGTCCGCGTTTTCTATTTTTTTTTTCCTGAGGTCGTTATAATTTTGCTGTAGCGTGCAGGCGTCATCTACTTCACTGTGCAGCGGTAGCGACCACGGCCTCGAGAGTGCCGTTTTGGGCTTTGTTCGTTCTCGGTTGGCTGGATATTTTCAATCACACAAAACGTGCCTGCTGCTTATAGCGTCTCTCTCTGCACTGGGGCAACGTGTAGGGCAAACGCTGCGCCAAAAGGCATGGCACCGAGTTTCCAACTATCCCCCGATAGAGAGATAAAATGAACCGAAAAAGAAAAAAAAGTAGTGGACACTGTGCTCGCTTGCTTCAGTGGAAGTCACGTCTCTGGAGCCTTGTAAGAGCTGGGCCGAGCTGCTTACAATATACTGGCTCTCACCCTCCTCCTCCTCGCTGGCCATAGCAGACAGGATGTGCCGACTTAATGACTGTCGCGCTTGCAGCACGCCCTACAGCCTGCACACAGGCTCGTTGGGAGCGGAACCTCGTAAATAAGGAATTAATACGCTTCTCCCTCTTCAAGTCTTTTATCTGCGTTTCTTCTGTATTCCCATTTCCCTCTTTCCAGAGCACTGGCTGCCCTCCTTTGTTTTACGCTGATTGTTGTTTCCTTCGCCTGGTGCTTCTTTATCGTCCGAAACACTGGTGTCTGCACATTGGTTGTTCTTCAAGATTTTGTTCTTTCGGCTTTTTCAGTGGTTGTTTGAATACTGCGCTAAAAACGTTCCTTGGAATCGCGCTGCCCTTGAAGGTCAACCTTTTATTCTGCTCCACATTTGTCTGTACTCATGGCGATACACGTGCTATATCCTGGCTGCCTGGATGCGTCTTCAAGCTATTCCTTTCACTGATTATCCTTTTTCTTCACATTATCTGTCATTTTTTGTCATTATCAATGTTTTCCGAGTAGTATTCGTGGTTGCACCCTGCTCGACGTTAGCATTAGCAGTAGAGCCTTGTAAATTATCTTACAATATTGTTTGTTGTTGTTACTATAATGTGAAGCGGAGTAACGATCATGTTTATGGGGAGACTAAATCTCTGCTTTTTCGTTTGGATTTCAGTAAAAGATGGCAGTCTTAGAATCGTTTGCTGCAATTTTCTGCCTTTTGTTTTCTCCTCGTCGAAGAAATCTGAAACTATAGCGACGAAATGTCCGCGCGGTTAAGAACCCTCGGAATGACGAGTGACCTACGTGGGGTTATGGTCACAAACGACCAAGACAATATGTATACTCGGATATGATACGTGTTGTGCGGTAAAACATGGCCCAGGGTATGCTATAACGAATACAGCCTGTGCGGTAGTTTGCGTATGGTAGAGTCAGCCACAAGAAATAAAGAAAAAAATGCGAAGGGCGTATAGGGGAAGGACGCCTCTCGTGCTGCTGAGTGGGGCTTGCAGAGAGAGAGGGAAAAGAGGGAAACGCCCATCGATAGCGGGAAGCGCTGCGTGATACGGGACACGCGGGTGACCGAAGCGATTAATGAGTGCCTCGATCGGAGCGGAACGAGCAAAAGATAGCGCCGTGTCACGTGAGAAAAATGGGCGGCCGCCCGTCGTCCGTGTTCGCCATCGAGTTTCGGCGCTGCAGCTGCGGCCAAGCCTCCAGTTTTCGAGCAGCGCTTGCGCACAGCGGGACTTTCCACTCGGGATATTGCGCAACGATCGATTGGCGGCACAGAATCGGTGCCTGTCGGTGCTACCTGCTTAATGAGACGACCGACTGACAAATGATTTGCGTATATCACCCGTTGATGACAGAATTGAACGGACCTGGGTTCTCGGACTGTCGTCCATGTCGTGCAACAGACGACAGTACTTGCGCGTAGATTGGGAGCTGCCCGCCCGAACCGTGTTCGCTTCGCCGATCACGCAGTGGCTTTGCCTTGCCATCGCCTTTCTCATCGTGACTTCACTTTTGCAAGAAGCAGTATTTTGTCGGCCCCGCCCCATTTCCCTTCAGAGCAGGCGGTGGAAGAGAATACTTGATGCCGCAATGTTCTTTGTTAAAACACAAGGGCGGAAGCTGCGGGACCTTCTAACGGAAGTCTCTGTCTAGAATGCGCTGGGACACACCTCGGTACGTTGTCAGTGGACTGAGTAACCGCTTTCGCTCGCAGTTTATAATACAGAAGCCTGACAGGTTCAGAGAAGAACTAAACTGTCAGTAGAGAGTGATTATGTCGAACTATGCCGGTGAAACACAAACGGTGAAACAAAGAAATTTGCACCCTGCGCTTCATCTCGGTAGAAAGTTAGAAAGTATAGTTACAAGGAGATGTCGAGATCGTCAACAAAAGCTGCGATGCGCTTTTAAACTAAACTTGTATGCGAAGAAGTAGATATAGTTCCTTTTTTTAAAATGTGTATACAATCGCCGGATTTTAAAAAAAAAAGTTTTTCCACTGACTTCTGTTTTGATAAAGCCATTTGAGCAGCATCTTCCCTTTTGGCGATGCGGAATCTCGGACAGAGGGAAACATTTCTTTTAATTTCATTGCGCTCATTTTCCCATAAAGGCCTGGGCCGCTGCACAGTTTTGAAGCGGTGGAGTCGGGGATCCTACGACATACATATCAATCTGGAATCTCTTTTGCACAAACGAGTATTGCGCCTGAGCCATGAAAGCTCGAAATTCACGCGTAAGTTTTAAAGTGATGAAATCAAAGCGCTGAGTGCGATAGCAGCTTATGAAGCACCCGCCTACATGGAGGCGTGCAACTACATAGGCGTCAAATTTCTGATAAAGAAAATACAGACACGTCGTAGGTGGCTCAAGACTTGTGACTGTGCCCTGCTGAGCACGAGATCGCGGGCTTTTTCCGTTTCCGGGTAGATGGAGTGCGAAAGCGCTGGTGTGATATGCTTGTAGTATACATGAACGAACCCGAGGTAATGAAACTTGCCTCGGTATCCAAGAACAACCCTCCAGTCAGCACTCCTTCCCGACTCGAAAAACTGGATAGCAGCGCCTCCGCTCGACAGAAGTGGTCCCTGCACTTCCTCGACGATGCCCAGCAGTTCTTTAAATGTGTCGTGTTTCCTCCAGTCAAGGGCGGCGCTGTGCCCATCTCGGTCTATTCAACCGAGATAAGAATAGCTCAGAATAGACCTTTATGGATGGCATCTCTAGATATTAGAGCTTTAGTTGGGCGTGCACAACAGCTCTTCGTACTCAAGAAGCCCGCGGAGGCGACAGTGCGCACGCGCATTACTCAGCAGCGCGCACGGGCTCGTACGTGCGCGCGCAGCTTTTGAAAAGCTGCGTAGCGTCCGCTGCGGCCTCTGCGGGACGTCCTCGCGTGTTCTCGCGTATGCATGCGAGCCCATTTTTCGATATTGCCCGAGCAGAAAATATTGCTCCGGCTTGTGGTTTTATTTCGTGGTGGCTGGTATTGGCTGCACTGTTTCAGAAGCTGGCATATGGCGATCATCATCATAATCATCATCAACATCTTAATCCTCATCAGCTTGGTTAAGCCCCCTGCAAGGCAAAGGCCTCTCCCATACTTCTCCAACAACCCCGGTCATGTACTAATTGTGGCCATGTTGTCCCTACAAACTTCTCAATCTCATCCGCCCACCTAATTTTCTGCCGTCCTCTGCTACGCTTCTCTTCCATTCGAATCCAGTTCCTAACCCTTAATGACCATCGGTTATCTTCCCTCCTGATTACATTTCCCGCCCATGCCCATTTCTTTTTCTTGATTTCAACTAAGATGTCATTACCTCGCGTTTGTTCCCTCGCTCAATCTGCTCTTTTCTTATCCCTTGATTTGACACCTACCATTATTCTTTCCATAGCTCATTGCGTCGTCCTCAATTTAAGTAGAACCCTTTTCGTATGCCTCCAGGTTTCTGCCTCGTACGTGAGTACTGGTAAAACACAGCTGTTATACAATTTTCTCTTGAGGGATAGTGTCAATCTGCTGTTCATGATCTGAGAATGCCGGCCAAACGCACCCCAGCCTATTCTTCTGATTATTTCAGTATCATGAGCCTGATCTGCAGTCACTACCTGTCCCTAAGTAGACGTATTCCGTTACCACTTTCAATGGCTCTCTACCTATCGTAAGCTGCTGTTCTCTTCCGAGACTGTTAAATATTACTTTAGTTTTCTGCAGATTAATTTTTAGACCCACCCTTCTGCTTTGCGTCTTCAGGTCAGTGAGCATGCATTGCAATTGGTCCACTGAGTCCACTGAGTTACTAAGCAAGGCAATATCATCAGCGAATCGCAAGTTACTAAGGCATTCTCCATTACCTCTTATCCCCAATTATTCCCAATCCAGGTGTCTGAATACCTCCTGTAAACGTGCTGTGAATAGCTGTAAAGCAGTGATTTGGGCTTGTTGGTTAGACATCGTGAGGCTTATAGCGCGTTATAAGTGACACACACAGGCGCGAGAGCGCCTGTGTGTGTCACGTCTCACTTTCGTCCTTGTCCTTTTAACGCGCTATAAGCCTCACTGTGAATAGCATTGGAGAAATCGTATCTCCCTGCCTGACGCCTTTCTTTATTGGGATCTTGTTGCTTTCTTTATGGAGGATTGCGGCGGCTGTGGAGCCTCTATAGATATATTTCAGTATTTCTTCATACGGCTCGTCTACACCCTGATTCCGTAATGCATCCATGACCACTGAGGTTTTGACTGAATCATAATCTTTCTCGTAATCAATGCAATCTATGATCAAGGGTTGTTTATATTCAGCACATTTCTCTATCACCTGATTGACAGTGTGAATTTGGTATATTGTTGAGTAGCCTTTACGGAATCCTGCCTGGTCCTTTGGTTGACAGAAGTCTAAGGTGTTCCTGATTCTATTTGCGATTACCTTAGTAAATACTTTTTAGGCAACGGACAGTAAGCTGATCGGTCTATAATTTTTCATGTCTTTGGCGTCCCATTTTTTATGGATTAGGATTATGTTAGCGTTCTTCCAAGATTCCGATATGCATGAGGCATTGCCTATAGAGGGTGGCCAGTTTTTCTAGAACAATCTGCCCACCATCCTTCAACAAATCTGCTGTTACCTGATCCTCTCCAGCTGCCTTCCCCCTTTGCATAGCTCCCAAGGCTTTCTTTACTTCTTCCGGGTTACTTGTGGGATTTCAAATTCCTCTAGACTATTCTCTCTTCCATTATCGTCGTGGGTGCCACTGGTACTGCACAAATCTTTATAGAACTCCTCAGCCCCTTGGACTATATTATCCATATTAGTAATGATATTGACGGCTTTGTCAATATCAACCTTGTCAAGACCCACATTGAAATTGAAGTACTCAGGACCCATATAAGGCATCTAGCCAGGACTCCTCGTCACCATTTAGCCTCTCTACCAGCGGACAGGCCACACACATCTTTCAGCCAAACGATAACTGCATATGATGAATCATTGCCAGCTTGTTTCACTCAGGCTGCGAGACCTTCGATCCCTCCATGGTGCCTCGCTCAGGCAAAAATCAACCTCGCAATACCTGGTATCTCGAAAAAAGCTGATCCGTCATCACCAGCCCTTAGACAGCTCACGCTACTATATTTGTACGAGAACTACCGTGACTCTACGCATATTTACACTGATGGATCTGTCTTTCCAAGCAGCTCCGCGGCGGCAATCGTCATACCAGCGAAAGCTACAACAATTAAATTTAAGACGACCCACGCGACAACATCGACGGCAGCAGAGCTCGCAGCGCTTTTTACTGCCCTTTATCACATTGGTGATGAACCGCCACACAAATGGACAATATTCTGCGATTCGAAGGCGGCACTGCAGTCTCTACTGTCACCTTTACGACGCAGACCGCACGAATAGCTAATATTCCATATTACCGAGACGTTACACCATATAAGTGATGCAGGCCATGAAATAACCTTCCAGTGGCTTCCAAGTCACTGCGGGATTATCGGCAATGAACGGGCGGATCACGCTGCCCGCTCAGCCCATACTGAGGAGCGTCACGTCCCAATTCCTGTTTCTAGAACTGACGCGGCACGGAAGCTCCGCCTACTTGCTCGGCAGTGCACCGCGCCGCAATGGAATGAGCCACATTTAAGAAATACGCGACTGTACTCACTTGATCCAACATTAAGTCTTCGAGCGCCATCACATCTTCGCCGTAGAGACGCCACGCTTTTATATCGACTTTGGTTGGGCGTTGCCTTTACTAAAGCCTATGCCTTCCGCATAGGGATGACTGACACACCAACCTGTGACCACTGCGGCCATGAAGAATCAATTGGCCATATTTTGTGCGCCTGCCCGCAGTACAGTCCACAGAGGGCATGCCTTAGCCACGAACCTGACCAACTGGACGACCAACCGCTATCCGAAAAAAGTATTCTACAACATCGAAAGGACCTACCTTCACAGAAGAAGGCCGTGCAAGCGCTTTTGCGCTTCTTGCGATCTACCGGCCTGTGTGAACGACTTTAACTGGAACGCCTTTTGTGTGTGTGTCTCCATGTGTGCGCGTTCCTTTTTTTTTATTTCTTTTTTTTAAATTTTTTTTTTCGTTTTCCTTTCTATCATCTTTCCAACCCCTATCCCCCATCCCCAGTGTAGGGAAGCAAACCGGAGACTCATATCTGGTTAACCTCCCTGCCTTTCATCTTCATTTTCTCTCTCTCTCTCTCTCTCTTGTCTCTTAACGTATACACCTGATTCTTGCCTATTCCAAGTTTCTTCTTCACTGCTTTTAGGCTTCCTCCGTCCCTGAGAGCATGTTCGATTCTATCCATATTATACTTTCTTATGCCAGCTGTCTTACGCTTGTTGATTAACTTGGAAAGTTCTGCCAGTTCTATTCTAGCTGTAGGGTTAGAGGCTTTCATACATTGGCGTGTCTTGATCAGATCGTTCATCTCCTGCGATAGCTTCCGGGCATCCTGTCTAACGTAGTTACCACCGACTTCTGTTAACACTACCTAATGATGCCCATAAGATTGTTGTTCATATCTTCAACACTAAGGTCCTCTTCCCGAGTTAAAGCCGAATACCCGTTCTGTAGCTTGATCCGGAATTCCTCTTTCCCTCTTACCGCTAACTCGTTGATCAGCTTCTTATGTACCAGTTTCTTCCGTTCCCTCCTCAAGTCTAGGGCTAATTGGAGTTCTTACCATCCTGTGGTCACTGCAGCGCACTTTGCCGAGCACGTCCACATCTTGTATGATGCGAGGGTTAGCGCAGAGTATAAAATCTATTTCATTTCTAGTCTCGCCATTCGGGCTCCTCCACGTCCACTTTCGGCTATCCCGCTTGCGGAAGAAGGTATTCACATGGTGGTGCTGAGTAGCAAACTACGGGCTCCTGCGCGTGCAAGTCAGCAATCCAGTCCTCGACTTTTCGTCCGGCCAACTATTGCCGTTTCGTGCATGGGCGCTTCTGTGCGTACGCACGATTTCGCGCGCTGCGCACTTGGGTGGTTGCGGACGCCCAACTAAAACTGCCTATTAAAGGAGCCTTCGACAACGTAGGGATATTGTTATGGGATATTCTTAAGAGGAAACTTTAGCTCGGGCCCAACTGCGATGCCGCTTATACAAATACACGTAAAACTCAGAAACACTTTTCTGAGATACCCAACGGACCGATATTAATTAATGTTCTTGCATTTGAGAGAGAAAGTTAGGTTACAGTGACTGTTGAAAGCGGAATTTCGATTCAGGGCTTGAATGTTCTTAATAGAATGTTCAAGAATTGGTAAGTGTGAAAAAAATATATATAAGCATGAAGTTTACAAATTTGTTACTCTGCGCTTAAAACAGATATTGCAGTTCGCTAAATTGCAATAATTAGAGCATCCAAAGCGGACAAATTTGATATGTCGATTTATATATTACGGGAATTTGTTGGGTTGTTTACAAAGGTAATGCAAATGTTCTACGCACAAATTATTATCCTATTTGAGATCCGTGTATAATATGTGATTGTTATCCGTTTTATATGTGCTACTATAGGCGCAATTTACAGAACTGTGATATCGTTTGTCATTGCTGAGTTACATAGCTATAAACTTGATAGTTTCGTTTTCTGAAAGTTTGAGATGTTTGAAAATTTTTATTAAAAAACAGACAATATAAAAATAATTTCGCAACCAACAGTCACTAGATGTTACCTTTTTCTTTTAAATGAAACAAACCTCATCAAATGTGGTGCAGGGCTTGCCGAGAAAAACGATTTCTCCTTTCCCATGTATTAGGTAGGACTTCACGAATTAAGCCTCCTGTTATGCACGGAGGCATAGGTGACAATTTCGTGGAGCTGCTGAAGAACATATACAAAGACAACCGAGTAAAAATTGTATGGTAAGGCCACCAAATGTAATTAATTGGTGGAAATTCACCAAGGACTGCAGCAAGGATGTCCTCTGTCTCTATTACTATTCACACCTTATGCTAAGGCCATAGAAGCGCGACTGGAAAACGGTGAATTAGGGTTCAGTTTATCCTACACGGGGAATGGTCGAATGGTGGCGCAGAAGGCCCCTGGACTGACGTATACGGACGACACAGTGCTACAAGCGGACAATAAACGATATTTATAGAGGCTTGTGAATATGTGTGGCAATGCAGCGACAAATCTAGGCCGTAAGTTCTGCACAGAGAAATCTGGACTTGAAATATTCAATGACAAGACGAGTAATTACATGGTGTCGAAACAACAGTAGGTCATATTCGTAGTCAAGCAATAATAGTACCTCGGCGTATAGATTAACGAAGAAAATATTTACTCATGAACCCACCAATATAATCTGAAAATAAAGGGGAAGCAGAATGCAGCACTAATGAAAGCAGAGCACTGTGGGGCCTCAATAAGTATGAGGTGGTGCGTGTAATCTTGAACAGAGTAATGGTGCCAGCGCTGACGTTTGCAAATGCCGTACTGTGCCTAATACTGCTACACGCATGTGTTATTTCATTGTTTGAACGAGGCGCGCCATCACTCGAGAAAAGAGGAAGAAGAACGAACTGGGCTGGCGCTGTGAATCTAACCGGCCAGCGCTGCAAACACTGCTGTAAATGTAACCTGTAAATAGTGTCTCGTGTTACTGACTTCTCCTTCGCATAACAATATTAGCTGTCTTGTCAGTGTTGGAGGTTAACCAAAGATCTGTAGGCTGGTTTGCTTTGAGAGCCCACGGCAAATCCACAAATGAGGCAGTGCAGGGTTACATCGTTTTGGTCTCTCTTCAAGCAAGAGACGCGTAAGCGTAAAGGAAGATTTGTTTGCAAAAGATACTCAGGAACACGAATTAAAATAAATTGGTGGCTACCGTGCACAACTATCTGCGCTTCAAAACTGTGGACACATAATGAAGGAAGTGGACAGGAAAGTTGGCAACCAAGTACAGGGGAATTGAAAGTGTAAATAAACAACCAGGAGTAATCAGAAAGAAAGGGAAAGAAACCAAGGTAGCGCATCGGATGCAAAGAATAGCATAAAGAAAGACCGGGAAGAATTATAAGAATGGGAAGACATAAATTAGAAGGGAAAATTTGCATGATAACAGAAAGGGCAGGGCCTTGCTATTTGAGGCTCGCGCTGGTTGTCTAAAAACAAAAACATATCGCAGAAAATATTCGCAACAAAATGAGGCAATGTGTGTGCTGCAACAAAAGTGCAGAGACCACTCATAATATCCTAATGAATGAGAAGGGATTCACCCAGTGAGACCCATAGGTAACGTACGTACATCTTCCAGGAGCACTTCGATTTTAAATAGACGGAAGCATCAATCGGCCTGGAGTCGAGATAAGCAAGATACGTTTAGAGTATTGGTTAAAAAAAAGGAAGACATTGACACGACGAGACCTGTTACAGATACAGGTAGCGATACAAGCTAGATAGAGAAGTCTAGAGAAAAAAAAGATTAAGGACATGTATACAAAGATGCTACGATTAAAAACGTGAATATCATACCTCATTATATCAAGTAGGCTAGGTGACTATTCTTTAACGCCCCGTTTCAATGTAGACGCTGGTAAATCATCATCAACATCATCATTATCATCACCTTGTAGAGCAACACGTTCGAGTCGAGGATCCTTTGCAAAAGCGATGGTTTATGTGGTGCCCTTCACTGAGACGCCCCTCATAGCTCCTGTTCTGCTTCGGGATGTCAAACCTCACTATTCATTACTCTTCTCAGTGACAATTGCTAGATTTGCGCGCGCAATGTGAAGCGGAGTAAATGTTCCCAAATTAGTGTAGCAGGACAGGATATGCCTTGGAGTCTGAATTCTCTTCCCCTAATTTACATTTCAGAGCTAACATTGTTTCCTATAGCTTTTTACTCGCAAAAGATTCTCAATCGCATTGCGGCCTGTTACTTTAGATGCTGATGAGTGAAGGCGGCACGTCAGTTTCGCAGTTCTATCTGGTCATGCGATTTAGGTTCAAGAAGCGCTGACCGTAGACGAAAACACGATAGTAGTGCAATTATGGCACAGTGTTCAGGTAGCCAGGACGGCCGATTGATCCGTGATCTTTTTCTTGAAAATTTTGAAGTCTCGATTCGCTAGTAATATTGTCTCGAGAACATTATACAACATTTCCTCTATTGCCGTGTAAGTGCTAGCGCCGTTAAAGAATCGCGAAGGCCTTAGGCCGTCTTCACCTAAAGCTCTCGCGCTACAACTGTTCGTAAGACCATATTCCGGTCAACGGTGAAGCTGGATATATCATTAGCGAAGACAGCCGTCCGATGCCAAACATCACTGACGAACGCATGTCCAGAAATTTTGCACATAGCCCTTTCGGCTGTGTGTCGAACTTGACCTCTGCCTGTAGCAGCGCAACTCAATGGCCATTGATGGCATTTAGCGACGTCAAGAAGGTGCGCCGTTTAAATAATGTGAAAGCCTACGAACCCCCGACCTTTTTTGAGAGTCGAACCCGTGACCTTCGGTGTTAAGGCGAAGTAAATAAAGCACGTGTTATTAAGATATAGTTAAGTCACTCGAACCAACGGCTTTGAAGGGTGTCGAACCCACGACCTTTGGTGTTAAGGCACTCAAGCCCTGGGGCTTTGGTGTTAAGTACAAGGTAAATTAGGATGACTGAAAGTGCGTTGGCATCGCTTTGTGGTCGCAATGCTTTCGCATTCGTCCGTCTAACGATAACTAAGTGCTCCTTCAATTTTAACATGCGTGTATACGGCACTTAGTCCTAATGGCATTGCTGCGTTATGGGGAATTTTCGGTTAAGGCTAAAACTAAGTTACAACGCAACAGGAAAATTGCTAATAAGTAAAATAAGGAAACACTCGCCCACAGTGTCACGAGAATCAACGGCCTCGCCAATCTGCGTCGTCGTGTAGCGATGCAGGTAAGTCACGTGTTCATCGCATCTGGCACAGCTCTGCGCTCATTTACTGAAACATGTTGCAGAGCTTCCGCCGATTGCTGAAACGTCCTGGCTCTTTCATTATAGGCTACCTTTCATTTTCTTTCATTTGTATGTCACGTTGTCGACAGTGAAAAATACTGGAATTGTCTATGCTAAGCGTACCCCCAAATTGCAGTTTGCCCACCTTCAAATTTAAGTTGTCCCTCCCCTAAGCTTCAAGTTATCCCACCCCCAAATTTCAGTTGCCCCACCTCCAAGTTTCAAGTTCACCCAACCGCAAATTTCTAATTGACTCACCCCAAAATTTCAATTGCCCCACCCCTATGACATGCTTCCCAATGCATTTTTTAAGGAGCCCTTGTATCTCTATGGGAGGATATTATTTTTATTTATTTGATTTGAATTGCCCCTTATCGCCTATGAAGCTACCAATAATCTTTAATTAGATAGACTATTATAATGAGTAAATTCCTTAGGTTTGAAAATTACTCATTTTTGTCCAGGTACGAGGCATTACACTTTTCGCGTGACGGGACTGGAGTACACGCGAAATAATGCTTACACATTAAAACGATCGTACTGTTCATTCTCTGAGCTTAGTGGAAAAAAACTGGCAGCTGTTATGCCGATAACCACACGACCCTTCTCGCAGGACGCGACGGGTAAGAAATAAACGGAAGGCTCTGATCTGTGACCGATCCCCATTTTCGAGGCAAATTTGCCTTGATAATTTGGTTATATATGTTCATTTGTCACGGCGTTTCTGGCTGTTCAGCGTGTGTAGTATAATGGATTCCGACCTTATGACGTCTAAAAATACACTTATGTACACAGCCTTAGTTCTTCTCCTTTTTTTCTTTTTGCAACGCGAGGACAAACGTTTTGAGCATAAATGGTGTCCTTGGCAGAGTTTGGCAAGTAAATCGCCATGAGTGATTCGCGGCTTTTAGAGAGTGTCTCACGCGATTGGCCTATATTTATTGTGATGGAACGCTGTATTCTGCGATAGCACATCAACAAGCCGTATAGATATTTTCGACGCATGTGATATCTCGAGGGATTTCGCGTTATTGCCGTTGAATTTCAAAGAACCTACCACACGAAGTGACTAGCTTGAAGAATGCGCACATGCAGTTTTCACCAATTTGAAGAAATAGTGCGGCTACTCTCTACGCAATTCTGTATTTGGCATCGCAATATATCAGCCTTTGAAGCTGCTAGTTTTATTTTTAGTCCATTAAGCGCTATAATAATTAAATGTCGAACGGTGTTTACGTGACCTTGCGTACCTTTGGGCCGAGAGGATGTAAACACAGCACAGTGTTTCTCGCATCGCCACATAGATTCACAGACGTAGGCGTTAACATCACAGTGTTTGCAGTCCACTGCCCTTTGGCCGTTCACGTATAGAAAAAGCATATTGAGATAAAAGATCTGTTCTGTTGTACTGCCGTGATGAGCTGCCATTTTGATCGTTGTTGGTGGTTACACGAATAGCTAGCTGTTCACCGGCATTCCACATTGCATCAATACCCGTTGCCGCTTCAGAAAATAGACATTTTAACTCGACAGTGTTAAGGGCCCCGTGTTGCAAAAAATCCGGTGTCGGCGTCTGCCATCGGCAGCGTTGTCTCTCAGAAAGGAATAATCCCGAACCACAATCACGCAGGCCTTACGCGTGGCGCATAGGCGTTGCTGAAGTAATTGAATTTCTCAACGTAAAATGCATAAAAAATTTGTAAAGTCTGACCTACACACAGCATACAGACATGAAAGCGTCGGATTGTAATTTGAATATACCAGAAAACATAATTTTGTTACTCGGACACTCAAACACAAACTCGTTTTTTTCTTGCTTACTGTGGTATGAGCCATGTTGAATACAAACTACAGACTAAAGACAGTCACAAAACAGACTACAAACAGTCACTTTACTTTGTAGTCTCTGCCTTGCCGGAGTATGAGCCATTGCTCTGCCCTGTGCTGCCGCCGGGATCGGCCCACCATTGATCTATATCATACCCCGTGTCGCGCAATGTCCGGTGTCGGCGTCAACGGGGCCCGATAGCGCAATCGCGTTCCACTCCTAAAGGTTAAAATCAGGTGTCCTCCAAGATTTTTCTTTCTCGAATGCATAATTTTATGCGTGCACTTCTCGAAGCGGATTACTTAACTTGACTTCCATCCGCTTAATCCCTGCGCAGCAACCACAAGGTATTATTGAACACGTAGCTCGGTCTTAAATCACCCGAATTTGCTAGCGATGATACAGTGGGTTACATATTTATCTAAGGAGTTGAACTTCACGGAACTGGTATAAAATTGCTTGCGCAGTTTAAGGTCACGCAGGAACTGATAATCGGAGAAGCCAATTCAGTATGCAAGTTAGCGTTTCGAAATTTTACGGTGAGACACAAAACTATCTGCAATACTTGACTGCTCGACCATTCTTGCCTTTTATTGCGATGAAGCCTTATCAGGGCACGAATCAAACTTCTCGCATTACCAACGCCTGGGCGCCCCTTGTACCCCGGTCGAAGGTCCTTAGAGGTTGGCTCAGATACACGGATGAACCACTGACTTGAGGGGCAAGGACGCTGTTCTAGTCTCTTACTTACGTGACCAGTGACTGACCTTTTCCTGCGCGAAAGTACGTAAAAAATAAAATAGCATCCGACGGAATGTAGGCGCAGAAAACAAGTGCAGCGCTAGCCACGAAAGGCTTAGCGTCACTTCCACGAAGAGTCAAAGGCTGCAGCGCTGCTTCATCCCTCCAAATGAACATAAGCCGAGGGAGAAGCAGCAAGTCTAGTTTTTGCTGACACTGCGTCCACCGGACCTTCTTTCTTCACTCTGCGGCCCCCCTCCTCGCCTTATTATTATTTTTTTCTGTGTGTATGTGTGTGTGAGCTGTTCCTCTGATACGGCCCTCGTGGAATCGACTTGATATTCAGGCTGCGGTGGGTTCTCGAGCCAACGACGACGCTTTCTCCCGCCAACATTACCACTCGCCTCCTGCTCCTCAATACGCCATGCTTCGCTTTGCTTTTGCGTCAGCCGGACTTCGCGCTAAAATCCCTGCCTTTGTTATCCCCTCTCAAGTTTACTAAACTTTTTGCTGGTACCTTTCTTCCCTACACGTATTGCCAACGTCACTTGTCAGCCATCTAGCCGCTGCGAACTCCCCTGCTTAAGTCTCCGATGGCGCTATTCATTTGCTTCCATCACAAGTCGTTTTGCCCTTCGGTCCCGCTCCTTTTTTTCAACGCCCGTCGCTACCTTTGATATGCGTCTGCTACTCGACGTGCGAGTGAGCCTTAGATAAAAAGAAGGTGTCCGACGATAAGGATACTTCCAAACGTGAAATTTGTGTGCAGTTGTATACGTGTTTTCATTTCGCGATATAATGAGACAAAGAATTTGAGAACGAAGTCACCGCACCAACTGGCAGTGGGTCAGTGCCGTCAGCGCCTTTGCAGAGGGAGAGGCAATACAGGAATGCTGGCAAGATTAGCGTCATCGGAGCCAGGTGTGGAGATGACGACGACGACGAGCGCGCGAGCACGGGCGCGTTCCCACGGTTACGCCGAGGGACGGCGACGCTCAATCCAAGAACGGGCGAAGCTGTGCTCTAAAAGGATGTCGAGAGAAATGAATGAAAGACTCACACTTGACTCGCATTCGTGGCCAGCTCGCGCACTTTTGCAACGCACCAGCCATCTTTACTCTTTGGTTGATTTTGGTCCACGCCTTTCCCTACTTCTTTCCTCTCTTTGCCACTTTTGTCGTTTTATCCTTGTCCGCCAGGGGTGAAGAAAAATGAATAAGTGAAACACATAGAATGGCAATGAAGGAACGGAGGAAATGCTGTGCTTCAATAAATTTGAAATTAACAAAGCAACTATGAAAGTAATCACCCATACTTCTGGTAACCTTCAATTATCAGGCCAGAGATAAGGCTGCAGCGGCAAAAAGCGCGGGTTTAATTCTTAACAAGTCAGGACGCTAGACTGGGATGAACTGATCTGCCAAGAAAAACACGGAAGCACCTGTTTTGTGGGCACATGAAAAAAAAAGAAGAAAAGTTTCTTTAAATAGCTGTAAACAAGTGCGGTTGCATTGCGCCCCCTGGGTTTAGATCCGTCTCTTCTGACACATTCTTTTCCTGCTGCTGCGCGTTGCTTTTGAAGTGGTTCTGGCAATTTCTTTCGTCCTATTTTTGTTAAATATTTTTCTGTCGTTTCTTGCAGGACGACTTCTGTGTATGACATTAGAGGTTACTGGTGGAACAGCACGACAAAGTTTGGCGCCTCGTTATACCTGCACGAGCGCAAAAGCGCACGAAGGCACATGCGTGGTGGACGTGTTTTCGCACGTCAACCAGCCTTTTCGCACAGTATCGCCACAGTGGATTTCGGTGCTGCCATTGGCATTGTAGCACCTGCGTTTAATCTCTTTAAATATGTAGCAAATTGAACCAGACTTGTGTATGACCACAGTGATCGCTGCTGCCTTTGATGAAAGGCTCAGATTGTAGCTCGCGCTTCTCGAAGAGTGAGTGAATGTTAATTTTTCAATAACTGCACGGTGACAGTAGTTTCTTTTTTGAATGGTTCTTTTCTAACTTTTTTTTGATAGCGAAGAGACCTGCAATACAGCCGAGGTTATAAATCTGAACCTCTTTACGGCAGTCGACGGGAGATTGAACAGAGCGGAAAGGCCTCCGACGGTGGGAAATGAAGGAAACCCCTCAAGTGTGTTCAAAAGCGTTCATTCGCTTCCTGTAGAATACGCCTAGCTTCTTTGAGCATTCTTGAATGTTTGAAAAGAAGTATGATTATGATATAGGTAAAAACTTACGCAACATTAAATAATACGCCCTACAGGCAAGATATATCTAAACAGATGTTTGCAGGGCATAACTGATGTGAAGTTATATGTGTAGAGCAACCCCTAACAGGTTTTCGCAGTTCACGGCATGTTATTATATTAGAAGCTGTGTTGACCTCGTCGGTATTACTTGAGGTTCTCACTCGTAAATTTACAAAAGTAAAGCATAGGCCCATGGACAACAGCTAGTGGATATATGTGTACAAGTTACAAACGTTATAGATTGCTGAACTGCACTGTTCACTGTTGTCGACGAGATCCATAATCACCAATATAAAATAAAATAAAACAAAATAAAATGACTATCATTCACTCACCAGCCGTCCCCCTTTACACAGAATCGCTTCTCAAACGCTGAGGCATGACGCAATTTTTTCGTTTGTTTCACGCAAGAAATATTATTTTCTTGGATAGAAATAAAGAAGACATTATGTGAATCACATAAGCCTATCTATGCAATAATTCAAACTGAAAAATACCCCCTGTCAACGACAGTAAGACGTTCAGTGGTCGGGCGCAGCTAGTGCGAGTCGCATGGGGGTACGCCTCTAACGGAGCCAGGACAGCAGCGGCAACGCCCGTTTAGGGAACGAGACGTGCCACTTGGCGCCATTCGGCGCAGAAATCTCACAGAGCGTGGCCCGTCGGGGCGAGGCCAGTGCCCTTCGCTCTCCCGACAACGTCACGTCCTAATTACCCGAGAGCATTTTTATGTCCCACTTGACACGGAGTGTTTGGAGCACGACTTCCTTTCTCGAATGCCTCTCAGAGTTGCTTGTCAAAAAGGAAGAGCGGTGAAAGAATTCTGTCCTGATGGCTGGGCTAGGCTTCTTGCCCGTGGCTACTGACCATCTTGTTCTCCTCCCTTACTTTGCTCGTATGTACGCTTTCTCATCAGCGCGGGTCCTAAATCAGTACTAAAAACGCTCGTAGGAATTGAAGATCACTTGCAACTTGAGTAAGGTGAATTTAGTTAAATCCCAATGAACTGTTATTCAATTTTGTTTCACTTCGTATGTCTAATATCTCTGTGTTTTAGAATAAATAAATAAATAAATAAATAATGAATAAACGGAACTTCCTAGACAAGCACGAAGGAAAGAGTGGTTGAATGATTTAGAAAAGCAACGAGAGTACGACACGAGCGCCAAATAGCGCACCATTGTACGGGAGAAGTATTTAGTGGCGAAAACGACTTGCAGGAATAGTAATTCTTTAACCTGAAAGGAATGTTTTGCGAATTAAGTGGCATTCTGTAGCCCGGAATATAAGGACTTCAGAGACACACCTGGAAATAAGAAAGCTAACCTAGTGCCATCTTCACAGTTTCAACGGGGTTTTGAAACACTACAAAGGCTGTACACGTTTATTAGAGTCTGGCTGAGCAAAAATAACGCTGAAAAAAGTCAATGCAGGACTGACTGCGCCTCATCAATGTGACACAGGCTCAGCAGAACCGAGGAAAGAAGCATAGCAGAGAAAACATAGAGAGCAACTATCATTGCGCTTTGCCAATACGGCCACAAATCGGAACGCGACTTGTTGCACGGACGAGGAATCTCCAGCCGTTTGTGTTTGTAGGAAACTTGAAGCATGGCCACAATTAGTACATGACCGGGGTAGTTGGAGAAGTATGGGAGAGGCCTTTGCCCTGCAGTGGGCGTAACTAGGCTGATGATGATGATGATGATGATGATGAATGTGCCCTGTTGCCCACGCACAAAATAAAGAGCTGAGCTTGTCGCGCCCTGCTAACCCTGCTGTGTCGTCACAAAGCACTCCTAAGGGGCTCGGCGTTTTCGATAACATCGCTTTAATGTTTCTTTCTCACACTTAACTGATCGAATCTATCATATCAATGCTGGCTAACCATCGCATACAAAGCGACAAATAAAGATCAAGAGCGCGAGATCAAGAAGTGAAACATCGAGTGAGGATAGATTTATTTCCCAGCGCGGGGGCTGTCACAAAAAAAGTGACAGGTTGAAGGGAAGACACGCTGGTTGCGCTTCCGAAGAAAGTCAATAATATAAAGAACTGGAGCAGGCTGACACCGCGATCACCGGGGCTGAAACCGGAGCGGCTTGCGCTGCAAATACACAGAGAGGAAGGACAGCAGAGAGACACCGAGGGGAGCATGCAAGAAGCGGGACAGCCAAGTCGGGGAGACGTCTGAGCGTGCCCCCAAGAAAGCGATTCCCAGAGATTACCGGCGCGTAATAGCACACCGTAGGCATCGGCAGCGGGGTCCGGGATATCTGAGCCGAACCCGCGCGGCTACGAATCGCACCACGAGTGTGGAGACCACGGGAGATGCCTGCCCGGATGGGGGAGATCCTCCTCTCCCTCCGCTATGACGACCGCTTGAACAAGCACGGAGGCGGCCGCCTGTCATGTCGAGATGACAGCTTTAATCTCTCGCTTCTTCTCGAAGAGTACTTTCTTCGTATCCTTCTTCGTAAGTTTCCTCCGAGATTCCACGCTTCTCTTTCCTCGATAACGATTCCATTCACTCCCTCCCATGTCCCGCGCTTCTCTCACTGTTTGCTTCCTTTCGTCCTTAGCAGCAGCAGCAGCAGGCCATATTGACTTTGCGTTTCGGGTTTATACTGCGCAGGAAGTAGCACATATTATAGCTTGTAAAGCGCATCACGCGCAATGTTTTGTTTTCTTTCCTGCTAGACCGAACGCGGAACACATTTTGCGTGCCTGTGAGCGGTGGCAGCGCTAGCAGAACCTACATTGTCTGTGCGGGAGTGTAGGGGGTGGGGGGAGTGTTGGAGTAAATGGCTGCTGTTCCATCGCTGAACGGGAAAGTCAGAAGTCGGGCGGCATCAAGAGTGCATCGATAAATAGGGTATTCTTAGCTTCGCACTGCACGGTTATGCGTGACTCAACGAAATTCACGGATGTACCTCGGGAGCGCTCATTTCCTACTTGTGTGCCACCTGCGCACCTTTCGCCCTGCTTCACACAGGCGACGCCCAAGTGTGGCTGGCTGTTCTTCGAGGCTTGCCTAATGTGTACCGTATTTGGAAAATAAAACTAAAGGAAACGCTGTTTGCTGAAACCAGTGTTTTATGTCTCTTTAAACTGCGGCTTTTCCAAAGCACATACGAACACAATTACACGCACGAGGCAACAGTCATGCACAGATTGACAATCAATCAATCAATCAATCAATCAATCAATCAATCAATCAATCAATCAATCAATCAATCAATCAATCAATCAATCAATCAATTTTATTATTACGTAAACATACTATGTTTAAGAAATGGGCATGGGCAGGACATGTAATGAGGAGGGAAGATAACCGATGGTCATTAAGGGTTACGGACTGGATCCCAAGGGAAGGGAAGCGTAGCAGGGGGCGGCAGAAAGTTAGGTGGGCGGATGAGATTAAGAAGTTTGCAGGGACGGCATGGCCGCAATTAGTACATGACCGGGGTTGTTGGAGAAGTATGGGAGAGGCCTTTGCCCTGCAGTGGGCGTAACCAGGCTGATGATGATGATGATGATGAAACATACTATACAGATAGAGGCACATAGAAGGAGGTCCCATAGTTAAACTGAATTGGGACCTCCTGTTCTTGGTTAACATAAAGGTTCATTTGGCAAGCAACAGCAGCTCAATCTGTACAATTGCAGTAATGATAAATAATGAGATACAGATAGAAGTAGATGAAATAATTATTAGAAAATATATCGGCAGTAGCAATATTGAGAAACTAAATAAAACTAAAGTATAGGAGGAAAAAACAGATAAATAAAAAAATGAAATTAATCACATGTTGGAGTGCGTAAGAATGGCAGGTCTAAAACCAAAATCGGATTATACAGTGCATAGTGTCCCTAACATTTCACATAACAGAAGATGTTTCAGTTCATCACAAAATTGATGGGGTTTCTGGAGTTTTATGACAAATTGTAATGCATTCCATGATGATATGGCTGCAAAGCGAACTGTCTGTCTGCCATAATTAGTGTGCACTTTGGGCAGAATGAAGTTATTATGCAGCGCGAAACGAGTTGAGTTAGTGTTTGTTAGAGAAGTTATAGGAATTAGCGATAATGACATTTTGTCATTTATTAGATTGAAAAGAGAAGTGGCGAGGTTGTACTTGACAAGGGCTGCAACGTCTAGAATGTTATTTGCTTGTAGTAACTGTTTAGGATTGGTGGCGTGTGGATTCGACGTGATTAATCTAATTGCCTGGTTTTGGATGGTTTGTATCGGCTTTAGGTGTGTAGTGTACGTGTTACCCCAGGAGGTTATGCAGTAGTTAGTGTGAGAGTGTACAAACGCGAAATAGAGTGAGAGCAACACAGGTGGCGAAAAAAATTGACTTGCCCTGATGAGAATGCGTATTCCATGTGATAACTTCTTTTTTAATATGAGCTATATGGCGATGAAATTTTAGGTTACAGTCAATAATGACACCTAAGTATGTGCATTCTTGACTTGCTGATAATAAATGGTCACCAATGGAAATGGGCGGAATGCATAGTGATGATTTATTTTGGGACGAGAATAAAATAAATTTAGTTTTAGTAGGATTAATGGTAAGTATATTCATTTTGCACCATGCTAACCAGTTATAAAGATCACTATTAAGCCTGATTATTACCGTTGAAAGACATTCACCAGAATTAGTAATTGTATCATCGGCATAGAGTATGCATTTAGAAGATGTGAGGCAGTTAGGTAGATCATTAATATAAAGTAAAGAGAGTGACGGGCCCAGAATGGATCCTTGTGGTACACCTAAATTAGTCATTTCAGGTTTAGAATAAGCATCGCAAACATTAACAACCTGGTACGTGTTTCGTAAGTAGCTGCGTAGTAGTAGTAAAGGAGGACCGGACCTGTGATACCTATTGAACCACGTTTAGGATAAAGAATCTCGTGCTCAATGCTGTCAAATGCCTTTGAAAAGTCTAGAAATAAGGATGGTGCGAATTTACCGTTATCAATGGCTTTGTTTAATTGATCAGTAAGAGATGCAAGTCAGTAGAGTAACCAGATCAAAATTCAAATTGGTCAGGTGAAAGAATATTAAATTTTTAAAGTATTTCATCAATCGTTTTTCGATTATTTTCTCGATGGCCTTGCTAAAAAAAGGGCAAAACACAGATTGGCCTGTAGTTAGATAGTAATTAGCAATCGCCTTTCTTAAAAATTGGAATAACCCTACCACGTTTAAGCTCGCGAGGAAAGGTCCCTGCTTTAAACATGAGGCTAATAGTTTCGGACAGTAGATATGATATTGATTTAGAAATTAATTTACCATGACCAGGATGAATGCTGTCCAATCCAGCACTAGTTATATTTAAATTGTTGATTACTGATAACACCTCATCAGGAGTGGTTGGAAACATATAAAATGAGTGTGGAAGGCGTTTTGATGCATGTAAGTTGTGTTGAGTTTGAGGGGAGTTATTAGCAAAAAAGAAATTACTGAAAGCATCCGCAATCATAAGAGGTTACAAATAAGTATTACCATCGTGGGATATTTTTGTTATGCTATCAGCTCCTTGTTTCTTATTCAAAAATGCGTTCGCTATTTGCCATTTTTTGTTTACATCAGAACCACATCTAAGTATTTTTTCTTAATAATATTTGGTTTTAGCTTTTTTAAGCAGTGAAGAAGGTGTTGCAGAAATTTTCGTACCGCGCACGTAGGTTTATATTGAATGGTTGTCTTTTAGTTTTTTTTTATAAAGCTTTTCTCGGGTGCCCATGGTCTTCAGCAAATTATCGGTGACCCAAGGATTTTGAGGTGAAGCCACTTTCTTTTTGCATTTGCTTATGTGAGAGTGGGTATCATAGTATGATAACAAATTTGTTATAAATCGCGAGAAAGCTACCTGCGGATCATTGGTGTCAAGAGCGAAAGGCCAGTCAGTGTGAGATACAGCTTCCTAGAACAATTTTTTATCAAAAACAAGTTTGGTTTAAGAGTTGGGGTGGAAAAAATGTGCTGATGTAGTGCGCAGAAAGAGGAGCAAATGGTCAGTAATGTCACTTTCAAGTACTCCTGCATCAGGTGGATTCAAAAGATTAGACAATGCATGATCGATTAGAGTGTTAGAACCCCCAAGAACTGAACGAGTAAGGATATTAATAAGACATTCGTAAACAAAACTCTGGAAACAAGACGTATAACTGACAGAGCTTGGGGATGACTCCATTAAGTTTATGTTCATATCACCCACAATTATGACATTCTTCCCCGGATAACTTTGCCATTATTTTTTCGAGAGAAATACAAAACTCTGGAATTGAAGAGGAAGGTGAACGGTAAGTGCAACCAAAGGTGAAGTTTTCTCATCGGTGTTGAGAAAGTTAGGAGCGAATTCTAACCAAACTGATTCGCAGTTTTGAATATTTAACGTGAGGTCGAGTCTTCTTTTGTACGGGATTCCAGACGCGATATAGACAGCTGCACTGCCGTAGTTACTGGACTGTCTGTGTGTATACTCTGATATATAAGAAGGGAAACAGTACAGGTTTTTATCATCTTCTCTAAGCCAGGTCTCTGAGACTGCAATGATTGAACGCGTGAAAGGAAGTGTTGAAAGCAGATTCTGGAAGTCATCGTGATGTTTGTGGAGGCCGCGCGCACTGAAATGAATAAGAGAGCGATTACTATTGTGAAGGAAGTCATTTAACTCGCTCGTTGTGTAATATGACACCATGACGCAAGAAATGGGTTAAGGGAAGCGCAAACTTAATGCCGATTAGTTAATGACCACTAGGTGTGAATCATCAGCACTGCGGTACACTCTGGCTTTCTCGGCTTTTACAGCCTTGATATGGCAGTTGCTGATCCAGAGAAATTGCCATTTGTGTTGTTTTTTCAAAGCCACCGCCTTTGAAAAGAGCGCTTTATTTCGTGGCGTCAAGTGCTCATTGACGCAGACCACACTGTCAGCAAAAGCTTTCACACCAAAATCGTTTTAGGTGAGGTATCAAGTAAATGGACACTCCAGGCGAATTTTTTCCGTCGCCGTGCATAAAGCCCAAGTGTGACGACAAAGAGCGGCCCGCGTGCAGTATGGTGCGGCTGTCAAGACAAGGAGTGGGAGAGCGAAAAGATGGTCGGCTTGACGGGCGCCCCATGTGGAAGCAACCGTGACCACGCGCACGTTAGGGGAGGAGAGGGCGCGCCTCCCTCCTCTAGCCTGGCCGGCCCTGCGTGTGGCTGAGCGCATACGCGGCCCGCGCGCTGTGTTTTGGAGGCACTCTGCGGTGGGCGACGCGGCTAAGGGTGAGCACAGACTGCTGGTAGCTTCGCGCCGTTCGAGTGCTGGAGATGGCGCGACGTGAGTTTAGGAGGCGAGGCACAGTTTAAATGGTGAAGCGAGCGGCCGCACGGAGCGTTCACTCACCGCTGGGCATCGTGTCAGCATTGTGTCAACGAGTACTCGCGCTCGTCGAGCGAGATCTGTTCATGCTTCTCTGTGCGTGCACGACGCCATGCTTGTCACTAAGTGAAAGTTGACTGCAATTTACATGGCCTTAAAATGATGAACCCTACTTCACGTGATTACAACGAAGGCACCAAATAAATCAACGGACGAAGGAAGGAGACACGAGACAACCACGTAGGCGCACTAACAACTGAGCGTTTTATTTCTTGACACAGGAATAAATAGCTGCTGTCAAGGATCAAAACAACGACAAGTAACAGGGCTGTCATCTGCATTGCACAACGAAACCACGATGCAGAACAACTTCTAAGTGCCGCTACCAAGATACGCCAGTTCCTTTGTCGATAGAGAAACCGAGGCTTCACTGATACAATCATCACCACGTTTCTTGATCTCAAGCGCTTCCAATATCTCCCTCGTCAGTTGATCATAATCTCTGTTCAAAACAACGGTTCTATCAAAATCTGGAAGTTTCTCTATCGACAAAGGAACTGGCGTATCTTGGGAGCGGCACTTAGAAGTTGTTCTGCATCGTGGTTTCGTTGTGTGATGCAGATGACAGCCCTGTTACTTGTTGTTGTTTTGATCCTTGACAGCAGCTATTTATTCCTGTGTCAAGAAATAAAACGCTCAGTTGTTAGTGCGCCTACGTGGTTGTCTCCTGTCTCCTTCCTTCGTCCGTTCTTTTTTTTTTTTTTGCGCCTTCGCTGTAATCATCTATAATCAACTCACCCACCAGCACGTGCTCAGCTACTTCACGTATATGTCTAATTGTTTACTATCACGGTCAGTGCTTAGTATTTTGGGCGAACCTGCGACTTTTTAAATATCATTGCTGCCCTTCTAAGCGTGATTTCACAGCAGCACGTTCACCTGACACTGCGGTGATCTGTGCCCGCTCGTTCGAAAATCTGAAAATTTGGGGCCTACTGACCTGGCCAACATGGCGCCCCCTTTCGTCTATAAAAATATTCAATATGCTTCATTGAATGCAAATTCCACAAAATAAACTATTATTGTACACCTATTTCATTACGGTACAGTTAGAGCTTCATACGGTGGAATATAGTATATGAACATTACTCTCACGGGAAAAAAGAAATACAGGAACAGTTTTTCTGAACCCTTCGCCTAGTACTGCGCATAAGCTCATTGTGTCAGAAAATGAATGAAACAGCTATAGTGTTCGATGCAGCAGCCTACATAACAGCGTTATGAATGCATGAATAAGTAGAGATAGAGAGGCGAAATGAATGAATGAATGAATGAATGAATGAATGAATGAATGAATGAATGAATGAATGAATGAATGAGTGAATGAATGAATGAATGAATGAATGAATGAATGAGAGTAGAGTAGTACACTAAGCAGGTGGCGAAATAGCAAGCCGCTATGCGAGGGCATGTTACAGGTAAACAGCGCACGCCGACTGTCTAAACGAGGCTGCTCGCTTGACTTGCACGTTTGCCCTTAGCATCGTTGGTGTCGAGTAACCCAAGTGTGTTTAATTACAGGTGACATAAGTGTACAATGTTAATCCTGTTGGAAAAAATAAGCCGGCTTCGGCTGGATCGCCGGCTCCATCGGCCGCGGCGACCACTGAGCTAGGTCTATATATACCGACCCTCGCTAGCTGTCAGCGGAGCCGTCAGTCGATACCGCACCGTTGTGAAGTGTTGTGTCGCTCGCAGAGTTACACTTTTATTGACAGTGTTCGTGTAAAGCAAAGCAGCGTTGTGAAAAGTTGTTTACATCGTATTTCTGGACGATGATACGAAGCCTTCCGAGCGCACCAGCTGCAGGGCGGAGCTTACGCGCCGCTCGCTCGTTCGGATGCACGCCCCGAATCATGGTCGTCTGTAGCCGCACGCCGGAGCTGGCAGCGCCGCACGTCGGATCGGACGCCGAATCGTGCCGTCTGTCTTCCGCTTTGGACGCCGCTGAACGGAACTCGGGTGCAAAATGTACCCCTAAGCGGTGGAGCGTATACCAAATATGTTGCTGCGTACCTTGCCGCTATATACTGTATTCCGGAAACACTTGTGGTTCTGCGTAGATGGCCCAGCGCATATCGTTGAACAGAAGTTTAAATAAAAGATAAAAACAACGAAAAAGCTAAAGGTTCTGTTACTACAAAAAAGTAAAAAAAAGAAATAAAGAACGAAAGAGAAAGCAAAGAAGAAACGCTCAGCTTATGCAGCGAAATAAGAGCACAAGCGCAGTGCGCCCGTGGGGATGACAAATCTTTCTCTGACGTTTGCAGGCAATTTCTGTCATAGAAAAATTATTCAAATAACCGTTCGCTTCCATTGGCATAATTCGGTAATAGTTTCTTCCCAAGTATACAAGTGCTGTGAATAATGAACACCTAGAGGCTGTTGCACATGGCACGATTGGGGCGAAAGAAATCGTTCTGCCGCGCGCGTCGCAGAGCGATATTCGCTCACAGCTTTCACATGCCTTTGCGGCAGCGCGATATCCGTCGCAGCGATGCGCAAGGTTGCCTCCTGCTCACAAAGTATTCATGCCTGCATCGTTAAATAAAAACTATAGGGAAACTAGTCAAATATTCGAATTTTCGCATTTTTATTCGATAATAGAAAAGGTACACCATTTTTAACGTTTAAAAGCGTTGAAACTTTACGACAGCTTGCAGATACGGTAAGTGAGGCACTGCACAACACCGCAAGTATGAGCGTGCGGCATGGCGTGCGGAGTGAGTCGGGTGGTTCCGTTTAATACACTCTAGTTTCGTTGTTACTATGGGAGCCGCAACTTTTTTTCCTGGATGAGTATCTGCTTTTGCAGAACAACAAACTAGTGTTGAGTGTGCATGTATGTAAGCAGCTGGTGCAATTTGTAGCGATGACGAGGTTGACGACGGCGGCGATCAAGTGGGTACGTGCCTTATGTTGAAGCGGCTTCTTTCTCCCGACCTGGGTAGCGTGCAGCTTCTCCTCTCAAACGAATTATGTAAGCAGAAGAAAAGAAAAATGTTCATGAAGCTCCTAAGCCGCAAACGCTGGTGGGTAGGCCCTAAACATAGCTAGAACTGACGCGCAACATTGCTCCACAGCGCTACCAACGCGCGGTGAAACACACATTGCCCCTCCCACATCGCGCCGATCGCTGCGACTGAGCGACGGCGCGACCAACTTGTTGGAATCCAGTCGCGGAGAGCCCACAACGTCGCGGCGGTCGCTGAGCGACGGAATTCGCTGTGTCGCTGACTGAAAATCGCGCCATGTGAAACAGCCTTAAGAGGGACACATCACAGCACAGTCAAAATAATGGAAATATAAGGACGACATGCAGGTGCAACGACGAAGTGAAGTAAAATATAGAAAAAAATGGAAGCCAGTGAACATGATGTGGAAAGGCGCTACCGAAATAATAATAAAATGTCAACGGTAAGAACCCATACGGATAGTTCGTTGTCGTGTACGTGTGTTGGTAACAACAGGAATGAGGCTTGCAAATGGTTTTATTGATCTCGTGCAGCTAATGGGGGTCACCGAACAAGATAAAACGGATTCCAACGCAGCTTACGAGATCTTCGTAGTGTTGCGACCTCGTGGACTATATGAAGCTGTCGTATTGCTAGGACTTCGAAACAAGTGGTGTTGCCTGCTGCATCACTGTTCATATCTATTTTCTTACTTTGCCTCGTGTAAGGAAAAGGTGCAAGGACAACGTGCGAGGACAATCACCAATTTCTTTTTTATTTATTCTCAAACCTGTTATAGCTGCTCTTTTCACTTGGCATCCAAGCGGATTTGTGTAATGCGAGTTTAGGTTTAATTGCTAACAAAAAAGGTGGGGAGGGGAGTGAGCGCGCTCAAAGCGAAATACAGGAAAGAGGGAAATACATTGCACTGTCTCCTATACATATGCCCATGCTTCTTGAAAAAAAAATTGTACCCGAAGTGACAACTTAAATGAAAACATGGAGATGTAACCAAAGAGTAATAACATATCGCTGAAAGCCTACATGAGAAACACTTACATTCAGTGCTGCAATGTGTTTTCTTTTTCGAAAAACAGCTTCAAGCTCTGGACGAAGCAAAACGAGCGTTTCCTCAGCCCATTTACTTCCTTCTTTTGGTTAGTTAAACGACGAACACCGGCTGTTTTATGAGGCTACACGAATATTTTTAATTCGCCATAAGGCTCGCACCGGAACAGGACAGCTGGCAGAATCGATACCGTGGCTGTTTCATCTGAGAATCCAATGCTCTTCGTATTTTTCAGATGGCTCGAGCTGCTGCCTTCGCTGTGTGATCCCTTCCTAATGAGCGCACTTCCTTGAACCAGTGCCCTTTTAGTGAGGATTATTGCAACTGCCTCGTGGAGATATGCTCGTCTGGCATATCATGCACTTACCCGTAAGTACAGCCGAAGATACTCGGGATGAAAAGAGCACGAAGAAAAAAAAAACTTAACAATGGGGGTGAGTATAGGGGGTCAGAATTGAAATTACTGTGCGTCTTGTTCCTTGTACTTCTCTTTGAGTTGCGCGGAAGCGCTCTATATCATATGATTAATTAGGAACAGAACCTAGGGCCAAATCAAATCAATCAAATGAGAGACTATTTCCAATACATTTTGACAGACAATGTTTGCTGGTAAATCTAAACACATTGTGATTGTTAGAAGACTAGGCAACAGGTGTTACATCTTTGAATAGTAATATAAAGCATTTTACAATTAATGTTCAAAATCATAGAACTTCAAAGAAAATATAACACTCAAAGAACAAATACAACGTTTTCCAGTCACGTAAGAATACAAATAAATATCACATATTGTCATAAAGAGTTGAATACCACTTCCTCACATGCTTCATCATTTTACATTTTGAATTTTAGTTCACACAGTGTTTCATCAAGTCCATTAAAATATCGGCGACATAATAATTTCTAGTTTTCTTTCCATAGTTTGTGAACACTCGTGGCTTGAAATATCCCAACGCAATACCTTCCCTTACCAATAATTCTTTAAAGGCATTTGAATAATAATAGCGTACTACCGCCACACACTTAAATAGCTCCTGTACTGGAAGTATTCCTTGAATATTTTACTTCTCTGTTTCTTTATTCTAGTCAACTTCCATAAGTTGTGCTATTGACAATTCTTTTACCTATGCGATTAATAGCTTGCTTTTTATAGTCAAAACATGTACCACATAACTTTCCACCACATGCAATTGCCGATTGCGCTAATGCACTCTCAGGTTGGTAGGGATTTTCCCGCGCAGACTATATATATGTATATATATATTTATCGTGGCCGCGACAGCTCCTAGCTTTGCACAGATGTGTATCACATGGTTATTTCAGGTAAGCTATCGATCAAATAATATTTCTAAATACTTAACCACCGGCCCACACTGTAATGGTTCACAAAAAAACACGCGTTGCAATGTGGCGCGTGCAAAAATATAGACTCATGTTGAACGAAAGCGCTTTATGTGGATTCCTGAAGCAGATTAGTTTAGTTTTTGATAATTTATGATAATAGAATTGTCTGTGAACCAGTCTACGATTATTGATATGTCCCGTTGGAAGATTTGACATTCCGAGTTACAGTCACTGATTTGTAGCGCTATCGAAATGTCATCAATGTACTGAAAAATTCTGATTTCAGTGGTAGAAAACCGAAATCGGAGACATAGATATTAAAGAGCATTGACTCTAGCATGCTTGCTTGGGGCATACCATACTTTATTAATTTGAGATTGCTGTAGCTATCATCTAGTTTTACGCATTGTAGTCGATCAGTAAAATAATTTAGAAAACATTGATAGAAGTGACCTCTGAATCCTAGATTCTTTAGCTTGTTTTGTAATATCTTATGAACCACCGTATCAAAAGCCTTTTTTTAGGTGTAAGGACAGGGCTTAGACTACATTATTATTTTCCACTGATGTACAAATATAGTCCGAGAATTTTTCTAGCATAGGAATCGTGTTTTTATTCTTTGTGAGCCCAAACTGCACCATGTAATTCCGCAAATACTTTTCGCCGAATGATTGCATTACAGAGGCCCCATAGTTTCCCATTATATGTGCTATTGTATACAATATCGCGATCGGTCTGTGATTTGCGCAATCACTTCTTTTTCCGTTTTTGTAGACAGGCCTTACGATTGAAATTTTCAATTCTTTGGGTATAATGCCTGCTTCGAAAATTCCGTTTATTATCTTTAAAAGTACTTGTTTGAGTATGTGAAAGTTGAAGTACAAATCTCGAGGGCGAATTTTGCCAAACCCTGGCGGCTTGAACTTTGCCATACCTTGAATTATTGTCCAAAGATCAATCTCGGTCATCGCTGGAAGATAAACTGAGTGTGCGCATGTGCGTTTGAGTTCATATTCTAAATCTTGGTCACTCTCCGTCTCTTACAGCCTCTCTGCTGAAGAAGTAAAAAATTCCTTTATACTTAGCAAACAGCGTATGTATGTTTTCGTTTGGAAAATATATTGTTGCGGTATAATCGACGCTAGCTCGTTTCGACCTGTCCATCAATTCATTTGCCGTAGTCAATTTTTTTAATGTCTTTCTGGCATTCCGAAAATCGGCGCATCAAATATTTTCTTCCAGGCCTAACTTAGCTGTCACCGCGTTTCGCAAAGTTCGAAATTGCGCTCTTGAGCCCACGTCTTCTCTCGTGCCGTGTCGAGCATCGCACGCGCAATGCGAAGACGTGAGATCTTTCCCCACCGGCAGCAAGTTCCTTTTTCATCCACTTTCATTGCCAGTAATTTGTCAGTTCTTTAATTCAATTATTAAGTACAAGTAATTTTCGCTTTGCTTTCCTTGGTGTCTTTGTTTATTGGCTTCTCATGATATGATTAATAAAGACCGGGCCCCTCGGTTAACACGCTTTCTTCTGAAATTTCTGCCCTGTGTTTTTCGTAGTCTGGTTGTCTTCTACACTTTTGCCATGCTTTGTCTTTTTGAGAGCACAACTCAAAATTATCACTCGTTATCCATTTCTTACAGGGTATTTTGCTTATTTATTTTGATTTTAGAAGACTTTAGGTACATCATCCTGAACGTTTCAACAAACCTGCCGTATAAACTGGCTTGCTCTAAAGGCACATTCACACCGAAAGCGGAGCGTCCAAGCGGCCAAGCGGATTTTCAACGCGGCGAAGCGGTGAGCGCGCGCGCCTGTTCAGACCGGACGGTTTGCCTGGCGGCCCGCGTCGCAGGAAAGGCGGAGCATCGAGCATGTTCGTGGCACACGTGTCGCCATCTCTTGGCACCGGTCGTCCGTCCTCAACGCGCGCGCGCGAGCATCGTCACCGCGCCACCGTCTTCTGGCCAGCCGCTCTCGCTTGCTAACCACTTTGTGAAGAATGATCAGCTCGAACGAAGAAGACGAAATAGTTGATGTTCTACTCGCCGCTTCTTTAGCAACTTTTCAAGACGAGAAGCAGAAAGCTCGAAGGAAAACAGCCCGCCAACGCCACTGGTGGGTTCGCCCCGCCTTGCAAGAACGAGAGAGAATGGGTCATGCCAGTGCTTTGATTCTTGTGTTCAGTGTCCTTGTATACGTCGTGTCTCTTGTCATGTAGCATCGGGCAACATTTGATTGTGTCGAGCTGTCGAGATTGTGTCGATCCAGCTGTCTCGGTGGATGCCATTTTGAGTCGGCTTGTCTCCTCGAACCCTGGTTGGCTGCGGGAAAGCGGGAAGCTCCGGCGGGGCGGAAAAAATCGGTCCGAGAGCGATCGGGCTGCCCGCCGCGTTTTCCGCCTCTTTTGCCCGCTCGGCGAGGAGGTTTTCGCCGCTTTCCGCTTTCCGCCTGCCCGCTTTACCCGCCCCGACTTCGGTGTGAATGCGCCTTAAATGTAAAAGTGGAGTCCAGTCTGTGTTCTTTGCGTACATGTCAACTTTTGCATTGTCTATAATTTCTTTCTTTGTTCTTGCATCACAATCCTCTGCGTCATTCTCGGACATGATTACAACTGATATAAAGTAATGAACTGCTAGTTTGACCTTAATTACGCCGCTTGCATAACATTGCTGTCTGCGCCGAATGACAATATGATCAATGCAGGTTTTCGTTATTCTCGTACCCATATATTCCTCTCTGGTGTATTCATTAAATACATTCATCAGTCCATATTCTGCTAACAAATTACGATGATTTGTCACCGCTTTCCTTGATACTTGCATTATGTCAATATTCAAAACCCCTACCAGTATAAACTCATTCGTATACTTCTTCAACAGAGAGTTTAACTCTTCTAGGAACAAATTTATGTTCGTGTTGGGTGGCCTGTATATCGCACATACGGTGTAGGTCACATCTACTTAGGGCGACAACAATAGCTTCTACATAATCAAAAGCTACTTCGAGTCTACTAAAAACCCATTTATGTTTTACAAATACAAGGACTCTTCCTCCTTTTCGGTTTTCTCGGCATTAAGCAATCGGTATCACTTGAGCCTGTATCTACTTTGTTCGCTGGCATTCAGATTAGTCTCACAATCGCATTGATAATAAAGAGTTTGGTTTGCAAATATGCTCATAACTGATCCCAATTCTTTTTTATGCTGCGCAGGCTTAGGTGTACTAAGCCAAGTTCTCGCTTTATCTTGTTGTCAGCTAAGGTATTTGCAACACGAAGGTCCCAATCATGAAAAGATTGGAACGACACAATCGTGGACATTTTTGCAAGATCGTTCTCAGTGGTGATGCTTATCACATTCCCGCCCCTTCCACCTTTCGAAATAGAATCTCACCGTGTCGTGTCCAGACAAACTCATAGTCTAGCTCATTGCCAAGTTTTCTGCATTTCCAAACAGCTCTTTTTGCGCTTTCGTGAAGTTTCCTTCGACGAAAATTTTCTCTTCTCGTAGGACGTCCCTCTTTGTCAGCCACAAGTCTCGGGTTGCTTGCTCTGTAAACCTAACTATTATAGGAGCGATTTCGTCCTGCTGCGCCTTCAATCGGTGCACTCCTTCCAATCAGTGCTCTTTAGGCACCGGGGCATCAAGCTTGCTGCTAAGATCCGCCAAGACCTGGTACAGATCCTGACCTTCTGCATGTGGAACACTGCGTATTTCTACACTTTTTCGCCTCGAGTTCTGCTCAGCAGTTTCAACACATTCTCGGAGCTTTGAAATTTCATTGTATTTCTCTTTTATATTTTGTTCCAGTATTTCTGAGGTTTTCTTCAATGGAGCAATTTGTCTTTGCTGATCCTCGACCTTTGTCAGGAGCTCTTCAAACTGAGCTGCTAAAGACTCCTACTGACATTTGGATAGTCTTAGTTGTCCTGCACTGCTTGTCTGCCATTTTTTTCTCAATCCTATACACATGACTTCCACTAGCTTCTTCATTAGGTCGTCGATCAGCATAGCCAAAGGGCTCTGCCCTCTAAATTCAGTTAATTTCTTTAGCGGGGGTGTTTCCCTGCAACTGCTATCAGATTCACTGTCATCATTTTTTCTTTCTCTTTTGTATGTGTTGCATTCCCAAGCCTTGGTTTCATCCTTATCCATTTTCTTCAAATTTATTTTGCAGACGCTAGAACGTTTACAGTATGGTACATTTTATTGCATCGATTGCAAGTCAAATATTGTTCGCCGTTTCCAAGACGTTTCAAACATGTCAAACACTTCTGCAGCATGATTGTACACAAAGAATAGTGCAGTTTGGTGGATAAAAGAATACTATATACCTGGTATATAGTATTTACCTGAATAATATAACTGGTATTTACCTATACCTGGTATTTAATATACCTGGTAGCGAAGCTTCCATAGAAGCCCATACGTTCAAAACATGGCGGTTCATCGGCGGTTCATGGGGCTTAGCGCCATCTGTATGAGGAGGGAACGCTTCCGGCGGAAGAAAAAAGCATGTGACGCCATGTCCGTTAAAAAACAGAAATGACGTCATCTTGTTCTCAAAGGCGCGAAATTTGTTTTGGCGGTCTGCATTAGAGCTGTGTATTTAAATGGCGCGCCATTCGACTCGATGGGCGTTTCGAGCTTTTAGCGCGGAAAGCGACGCAAAAAGAGGCCAACCATACGGGTGTCAAAATCGCAACCCTTAACAGAACCTACTTCCTTTGGAGGCCGAGGAACGCTTTAGGTGTTGAGTTCTGGTGCTGTTGTCGGACGCCAGGCCCGTTGGCCTGCGCACTCGCACGAAAACAACTAAGTAAGCAATAATCTGGCGGTCGTAACTCGCTACTTTTGACTGAACAGGTTGAGAAACGGCGAAGCTACCCACGTCACCAAATTCAAACAAACGTCGACAAGCAAAAGAGCACAATTTGTTAGGGGGGTGTATTGCAACAGGTGAACTTTACGAGCGCGCCTTTCTGAACACTTCAAGAGCTACGTTGCTGTGCAAGGAATGATGGCGTCAACGCCCCGCTCTTACGATGGGCGCTTACAAAGGTATTTATTGATAATGATAAAATAAAATTTGGTTGTCATTTCTTTATTCGTCACGCACATATAAAATTGATAAGGAATTTTATTTTCGTTGACTGAATATAACTGTGTCTTGCTTTAATTAAAAACGCTTTTTTTATTTTCCAATGTTTGTTCCCTCTAAACACAGTCGCGCTTCAATCGCTGCTCCCATAACCACCCTTGCTGATGTCGGTGACAATTTGTTCTGAACCGTTTTTCGCCCGAAGCTTCGTGACCTACTTGGATCTTGCCGCTACTTCGAAAAAAATGCCGCTTACCTATAAGCAAAGAAGACAGTTACCGTGTTCCCTGATGCTCCACCGGAGAGCGAGCAGGTGTCACAAGGTTTGTCTTCCTTATAGGCCGGGTCCGTGACGTCACCGCCGTAGTTTGCTGCAGCGAATGTGTTATTGCTTTTAGTACGTTCGGTTGGCGACGCTGCGTCGTTCTTGATCCACCGGCAACCCCGCACTCAGCCGTCAGACAGGTAGGCAAGGCAGCGGGGCGCTGGCATGTAGGCAGCAGGGTGCTAGATGGCTGGACAGAGGCTATAAGCAAAGAAGAGAGTTACCGTGTCCCCTGATGCTCCACCGGGTTGCTCCAGTGCTATAAGGGACATAGCCCAATCTTAGAAAGCAAATTGCCTACCTATGCTATAGAGGGGGTGTTTTTCTTTTGCACTATAATTTTTTTATGAAAATGTTATGAACGTAGCGAGGATTTACGTAGCAAAGGAGTTACCAGGCGACACGGGAATAATTCGCTGTTGCTAACGTTAGTTTCACAAGAATAATTAACAAATGGCTTCAGTCACGAATCTAATTGAAACTCAACGAAAACGCGCAACGAAGAATCTGAAAGTGCACTGCAGGAACTATATGGAGAAATAAAGACAAAATACATTCCAGCTTTACCCATAACGCGAAGTGATGACGGGATAGCTGGTGCGCATTAGTATGCTTAGCGAATCTGCGAATATTACCCAAATAATATTATTAGCTATTGATGTTCTGCCGACCTGGAAACATTTAGTTTGTGAAATGCATCGGAAACATTTACTGCTTCCGTCTAATCTAAAGCGGCTACAGAAGTTGAAAACATAGCTTGTATCTTTCAAAAATAAATTCGTCTAATAAACCTTTGCTTCAAATTTTTACAAGTAAACGCTAAGGTTGATTAGAAAAAAAGCAAGTGTATGTTGAATACTGCTAGAGAAATTCACTGATCTTGCATAAGAGCAGAGACTACGTATGCGTTGCTACTAAACGTTAAGGACACTATAATGGTGGCCACACTGGCAGACAACGTTACTTCGACTTGAGGCGTCACGGAGAGATCTGCACTGGCATTGCACACCTGCGTCCGATGTCTCCGTCAAATGTTATCGCCGACTTGCGTAGAGCATGTGCGTGGTGAAGTAAACAATTCTATGTGCAAAAGCTTTCCGTATCAGATACTCATTAACCTTTACTGTTATTATTCTTCATTTAAAGGAAGAATGTTCTGCCCCGCACACTTTGTTTAAAGAAAACCTTCCGTTCGGTTAATTATACCCCCCAAATTAGCTTACGGGTGCCAACTAAACATGATCTTTCTTCAGGACCATGTTGCACTATGCCTATATTAGGTTAAAAATGAAAGGGAAAGTGCGCCCTGCGTAATAAGTATGGTGCGCTATTTCCCAAACAGGGGTAAGCGAATTGGCAAGTATTGAAAGACAAAGGTTTCTCCTTTCAAAACAAGTTTGAACTTCACGTTGTCCGAATGAGACCAAGTCACTATCAACTCCCTAATATAGTAAAGCCTTGTAGAAGGAGAACCATAGCCCTGGTTTTAGCAGCGACCGTCAGTCCGCCTTGCGAAACAACGAGAAACGCTTATCTAAGCACTGCGCGCTAGTGTAATGCATAAACTTAAGCCGGCAGAGCGCAGAAGGTATACGTGAACCTCAAAATTCGAGGGAGGCGCTGCGGGTTACGTGAGAGGGAGACTACAGAGTGGAGCCTTCCGCAACGGTGTTTGTAATGGCGCGAACACATTATGCAGTTCGAACAACAAAAATGAAAATATTCCTTGCCATAGCAGAAGGGATGCCAGAAAGTAAGAACGTCTTCGTATATATAGGGTGCGCCCGTCAGGAATAAAGATGGTGCAAAAGATCCAGCGAACTCTACCGAATATGCATAGACTCGAAGTCGACGCCCGTTGCCTAAACTGTGGGCAAGCGCGAAGGGGGTTCTCAGAAAGAAAGTCCATGCCTAAGCACTAAAATCAGTTGTGCCATAGGTACGCCCAAGTTTTGGCTTCGTACAGGTGAACCTTTTCTGCGGCGCCTATGTATATTGCGCGCTTTCCCTTTGCCGTCTCTTTCAGCAAGTGGTCGCATGTTTAAGCTTATCGCTTTTTACCTGCTTGTCATCTTCACATATTGCTAAAGACGTGGTGTGGTGTGAGGTGGGTTGCCGCACTAAGGACAGCGCGTTCGCAGCATGGCGTCCCGCAACCCTTCCAACTTCGGGCGTTCGTGCGGCCGTAGCGTCAGCGCTTTCGCAGGCTGCGCCGTGTAATCCTGCTACCAGCTTTCCCGTAATGCGAAGGCCTTGTGATTCGAGGTGGCGCTCACATGTTCAGGATGTTGCCTTATTTCTACCCACGAGTAGTTTTTAGCGACTCAATTCGAAAGAAACACTCGGTTGAGACTGCAAGGAGATATCTATTCACTTCATCCTGGACTATCCGAACGTAGTGCGTCGTTTTATCGCATTCTATATTTGAACAAATATAGTTCAAAACATGATAATCTCTATGAATTCTTAGCATATTTTAACTATTCGAGAATTGTACGTCAACTGGTGTTATCTTTGTTTGTGTTTTGTAATTATCCACGCTGTTGTTTTATTGTATTAATCATAAAATCCTGCTTCTTGTATAACTAAATAAGTAGCGCAGTGCTCATTCAGCGAACTTATTTCATTGAAATGTTGTCTAAGAAATCTTTCTTGGGACGGTTTCTTAAGAACATTTAAACGAAATGTCGCAAATGGAAAAAAGGAAGTTACGGCCAACATTATTAAAGAATCGCTCGCGCAAACAAGCCGAACACCAATCCACGCGGAATCGCAGCGAGGTGGTAGTCGCATAGTCCGTGTAGTTGATTTATTAGTCACAGTCATGTCATTTTTTTTTTATAATGGCAATGTTAACTAAACTGTCGGAGGTCTAGCGAGTGGAGACCATCTCCTCTGCAGCAATGATGTGTTTGTTCTGCTACAAGACATTTTTCTTAAAGAAACGGAAAGACAAAAAAACATTCACACTCTTTCTTTTCTTTTTTTATTCCGCACCGAATGCAGACAGTACGTGTGCTGTGGCATCGTACTAGCCTTCGGTAACAAGAAAGCGGACGGCACTGGCAAAGGAGGCATTCGCCGGCGTCTTCGAAGAGTTTAAAGAAAGAGACTAAAAGGTAAAAAAAAAGAAGCAAATGAAAAGGCGTAAGGGAGAATAGGCAGAGAGGGAAACCACGTAAATAGTCTGACTACAAGACGGTGCAAGCCAGCCAGCGACAAAGCAAAGCGATGCACAAAATACTTCCAGCCCGGAAAATATTCCCAGCACCTGTCTGCCCTTCGTTCCAAACTTATTTTTCTTCCCTGCTACGGCGCTGCTGCTAACCGGAAACAACAGCCATTTATCTGCCTCGTTTTTTTTTTCTATAGTCATTATTGTTGTCCCATTCAACTGTCTCAATC
The DNA here is from genome assembly GCF_023375885.2 of Dermacentor andersoni. Lineage (NCBI taxonomy): Eukaryota > Metazoa > Arthropoda > Arachnida > Ixodida > Ixodidae > Dermacentor > Dermacentor andersoni. The sequence goes on along the minus strand of NC_092815.1, from coordinate 9,772,071 downwards.
TGCCGCTAGTGAAAGAAGGTAAGCCAAAGGAAAGGAAATGACCAGTTCTTTGCATTTATTATTGTTTTGGTATATTCTTTGGAAATATTTGCCCCAACGAAAAATGCCTGCTCACATCCGCCCGCTGTTGCAAAAAGGAACGGAATAAAGGGCCGCCTTCGTCATGAAAGAAACAAGACCTTGCACATTGTTGTGCCCATGTCGCCGCGGGGTATATGAAAGTAAAATTTCTTGCTGTGTTGAGTTGGCTGAGTGGAATCTAACGACGGTCTATACAAGTGTAATGAAATTAATGGCCTTGCGACGTCAGGGTTAAAGAAAGCGTGGATTCAACCGAACACTCCTCGCGCTCGTCCTGCTACTGCACCAATTAGATGAAGAAAGAAAGAAAGAAAGAAAGAAAGAAAGAAAGAAAGAAAGAAAGAAAGAAAGAAAGAAAGAAAGAAAGAAAGAAAAGAAAGAAAGAAAGAAAGAAAATTTCCACGTCTCATATGGCTCCATCATAATAGAAATTGTGATAATAATACTGTAAGTGCAGAGTCAGGAGCTTGGTCGGCAACTTGTGCACCTGAGCATCTCTCTGGTTTACAACACGGCGTTTCACCAAATGTTAACTAAATATTAGCAATGGCACAACGCAATCACCAGGCGCAGAACTCTGTTCCAGATCACTTCGGCCACTTTGTCGTGCAGAAACCACTACTACCTTCCGAGGACATTCAGCAGCATGTCCCCATACGCGTGACACACAAGGAGGTGCACGCCGAACATCGATCGGCCTTGACCTGCCGCACCAACGAGGGCAATATGCATCGACGTTGCGTGGAATATACTTGTCCACTTTTGCTCTGATCATACCGTTTATGTACCACGTCATCTTCACCGACAATGAATGGATCCCCACATCATCAGAAAAACAGTGTGCGTCCCGCTAAGCTTCAGTCTTGAGTAAATGCTCTCTTTTTGCCTTGTTAGACAGAAGCCTCGGCGACTGTATTAAAGGCTCCATAGTTGCTAAAGTGTGTCGATCGCGCTGTAGATGACTTCCGCATTTTCCTTGAGTGGGCACAGGGATACTTCGAGCAGGAATAAACCGGTGTCCTTCGTGTCGCACGATAGTGTTTCAGCGGGCGCGACATTACTTGTGAAGTGTCACGTGCCTATGCCATGCGTTATACTTGCAGTTTGTTTCAGCTGACCGCCAGTCATGTTGTTAGATCGTCCTCGTGCTAAGAAGCTACTACTCCCCTGTCGTTTAGCGCACTCTACAATTGCCAAGAAGGACATTGTAAAGGTGTGCTTGAGTATATCTTTGAATGAATTTTGCCAACCTCTCATCAAAGTTTGTTTCAGGCAATATACAAAATGTCTATTTCATCCCGGGTATCCAGATCATACCATGTTATTGGTGGCAGAATGACTGATTCAGCAGATTCAGTCAAAACAACGCAAGCCCTCTGAGTCCGCATGCTTTAATACAGAGAAAATAGGCTTAGCTTTCATTCCCTATTTTAATAGTCTTCCAGGTAACATCTTGAAAATTACACAAAGCTGTAATAATAGTGTTGCATTTTCAGCACTAAGCAATTTAAGCATCTTCAAAAGATGCCAGACCAGTGCACACACACACACAAAAAAAATGCTGGCTTTCCCGTAGTCGAGAGTAGACGCATGCGTGCGACTCGACCGTAAGTCAGCCTTAAAGGCGCCAGTCTCTCGCATTTACATCGACAAAGAAGATGGGTGGCACCCGTGTCACAATTGGTCGTTGTTAGTTTGCTCTGAGCGCGTGCTTAGCGAAGCGTACCTATGTGAGGAGCCTGCGCAGCGCTGATCTCGTGTGGGAAGACGATGTTGAAAGTATAGGTAGTCATGTGCGTGTGTGGTCGCGATATCGATGTGTGTCGGTTGCGCTACGGGACTAAGGCCTTTACTATGACCCGCAATGATAAGCGATATTCCAAGACGCAGGCTGGATAACAACCTCGTAGACCCAAAGAGCTACTCTAAGATCTGCTTCAATTTCATCTGTTGCATCATGTACGTGGGCCTTGTAGCAGCGCTGCTATAGTGCCTGTTGAAATATCTGTTATGTTTACTGAGGGATACTGACCTGGAACAGAGACACACTACTTACTTGTTACTGCGTTTCCTATAGTGTGCGTGGGCATTATGTATCAAAGCACTATTCCGCATGTCAAATTCGTCATCTGTAGTAGCTAGCACTCTAGGCCGTGGGGTGAAAGAGATATTTCCCGCGTCCGTTAAATTTTTTGCTCTTACCTAGAAGGCCAGAAAGAGCAATAAAAGAGAACAGTATTTTCTCGCTCAAAGAACTAATTAGTCCGTGGCCATTAAAGCCAGAGGCAAGTTCTCCCAGGAGATCAGGTGAGCTTCGCGATAGACAAGCGTAAACGGAACACCCTTGTGCTTCCTTGGTTCCCTTATTCTTTGCAACTTTTCCTTGTTTTCCTTCAGAGTGCGCTTTAGTTAGACTTGCCACTTGTTCTCGTGAAGTCTCCTAAAAAAGGTACAAAGTGAGACTAACAACAAAGCCAGACATTAACAGGACCAGCAAATAGAGCGATAAAGATTTACCCTGAAGTGATTTAGACGGCAGATGAGGATTTCGAAATTAGCTATATAATTGAAACAGTGGTGCTGCATTAAGATTTAGAAGGAAGCGAACATTTCAGCGAGAAAGCAGAAAAACGGAGAAGGGCTGGCGAGAGCGACAAATACAAAGGAGAGAGAGGCTTGAGATCTGAGAAAACTTTTCCTCCTGGACCAAGGCTTTGTTGGATCACGTACAAAGAGTCTAGACGCTAAACTTACAGCATTCGCTGCAGGCCAAGCTGGCGCTTCCAATTCTCACATTCAGGAGCTAGCCTGCGAAAGCAGTGCACTGAGGACACAGAGAAATTTCCATTCTCTGTACCCGACAGTCGCAGAAAATTCTGGTAGCTTTGTTATTTTACGCAAGATATTCGCGATGAATGGGCATGAAGTTGCCTCTTATTAAGTTATCGCGGGGCGCTAATTAGGCAGGAATGAACTTTCTAAGTGCATTTTGTGACTTGGTGATGTTTTCAGTTCTGAGAGGTACAGCTTTGTTAATTGCCCCTTCTCAGCCTTATCAAAAGGCGAATAATGAAAATGTTATGAATATGACGAGTGTTACTGCGAATTCTTCGTAGTCCTCAAAGTCAATTGAATATGGTAGTTGTAAAAATCAATTACAAGAGAGGCGGAAATGAAGACATACAAGCCTAAGTGATAAGACGAGTGCCACTACCAACAATTTTGTCAAGCCTGCGAAATTCGTCTTTTTTGCCTTTAAACTTGGGCCTTCATAATGCCTGTCTTCTAACTATCCCAGCAAGAGGTGAAAAGAATTTAAGTGTCCATCAGAGCCTTTTGACTGCATTGGAATCATATTCAGCTCAACGCAGTTATTGCTGTTGTTTCTTTTTATTGTACCGCTTTCTTACGAAATGGGGATCCTAAGTCTGCATTCGATACACATTGGTTAGGTAAGCGCATCCGTTTGTTGCTTCCGTGTCGCCCTTTGTCTTCTTCGCTCTGGAAAGCGCGATTTATTATTTTTTTCCGACACTACTTACTTTTAGAGAGAGAGAAAATTTATTGAAGTGATGACTCTAGACTAATTTGGGCAACTTTGTAGGAGAAGAATGGCTCAGTGTGTTCGGCTATGGGACGCTCGCATGCACCCACGGGAGGTACTCATAACTTGAACTGGCGACGACAGCACTGGAACTGCGCGCTGATTTGAAGGGAACCCAACTGGCTCCGTTGGCGACAGACAGTGGCGAAGCGCTGGCGCAGACCAAAAAGTTTATCCTTTTCACGAATGGCATTGCGGGATCTAAAGGAATTCCCAACGCGCAACACCGCCGCCTGCCACATCGAGATTGCAGGCAACCGCATTTTTAAGAGAAACGGATCTCAATACTACCATTGAGAGAGCGCCAGACCATGCTAGTTTACTTCCGCAAGTGCATTTGCGAAATACTAATAGAGCTTTGATGTATCGAAGCGCCATGGGATGAATTTAACAAATTGAAATCACAGATTTATGTGCCTTTGAGCGCTTCTAGTCGCAAGAACAATTTAGCTGTAAAAGAAGCCTCTGCCGATCACTCACGGGTCGCACTTGCAGGCTGAGCTTGCAGCGCATAGGTGCAATCCACGAACGGGAGTGTCAGTGCTGCCGTCTTGCATGCAGGCCAGGCCAGAACTAATATTGGCTTTTATAAACCAGTTGACAAAGGGAAACCTGAATTGGTTGATCTCCTTACCAAACTGAGCATGCTCTGTGACACGACACGATTATTTCTATTAAGAGTGCGTGATATGAGTTTTTGGCATTTGGTGCAATTTGGAATTGGTGCATAATACTCATGCTTACCTGGATAAAATAGTATACATACATAACAGTAATATACAGGGTGTCCAACGTAACATAAGCTAAACTTTAAATAACATGCAATTGCCACGCAACTGGAGAGAACCAAGGTAATGTCGTTTGCCGTTGCCTGTATATACTCAGATAAAGTTTTTTTTCATTCCGCCTAATTATATAGCTAGTCTTAACTTCACCCAGCACCTCCACCACTTGTAAAGGCGTTTATTAGCAACCAGTGTTTGGGACCGACCGTTAGAGCAGGGCATGGACTCCCAGCACGAGCATCGTTTCCGGAGCAAGAACGCTGAAGAGAACGACCCATTAGAAAGCGCAGGAAACGACAACCCACTCACTATACCATTCCAATCCTACTCTACAAATTAATCAACTTCTTAATTATTGTAATTAGATGAAAAGTGTCAATGAGAATATTGTAGAGCAACATGAAAAACTCCCAATACAGCTTTCTGCTGCTCAATGTCTGCTACATAGAAATGATTTTCCGAGCGTGAAAGAAGCCCGCGAATACACGCAAAATTGCCGCGCAACTAGCCGCTCGAAGCAACTTGCGTATAGGCAGGTTGCGAACGTAGTTCCCGCGCCTACTAGGGCGCCCCTCGCGGCGGCGAGCGCGGAACCGGCAGGATACGACCGGCCCGCTTGCGTTCGGTAAGCCTGTCTGTGCACTGTTTCGCGCGTAGCTGTTGCCTTTTCTGAGCGATGCCGAAGTGCAACCCGAGCTGTTGAGTAGTGGGCTGCAACAGCACGTACACCAACTCACGAGGAACAAAGTTTTACAGGTTTCCAAGCCGACCGTATGAAGCAGAACAGCGTCAACACTGGATAGCACTTGTCCGACGGCATAAGCTGTTTTATGTTCCGGCATTATGCCAAGTACGTTATAACGCTGAATTATTTGCTTTTACAGCAATGATGGCAGCAACGCGACACCTGGAGTCAGTGGCGTAGCTAGGTCGTCTGGCACCCGGGGCCCATAGGTCTACTGTCACCCCCCCCCCCCCCCCCCCCGGGTTTATTCGAGGAAGGCGAGGATATCAACAATTTCCGCTTGTCTTCAGATGTATATGACCCCCCCCCCCCCCTCACTGGCCCCGTTGCTACGCCACTGCTTGCAGTACGTACCAGGATATGCAGCAAACAAAGTAGTTTTTTCCCACACTGTACCGCAGTAAAGCTGTGGAACTATTTCCCAATCCTCTCCCATTCAAACAGCGCTAGGGCTTGCAGCCGGCTGAGCTGGCATACACTTCTGCGCCCAGCATATCAACTAAGGGGCAGTTGAGATCACCAAAATTTTTGACAACGTGGTTTATTGGAACCTCCTTTGCACGCACTGAAAAATCGCAACATAAAAGTATCGCACTTCCAGTAACTTGGGCGAAAATATTTTCCCAGCGTAGTCTAACACAACTGGTAAGTTCATCTCCTTTTTTTGTGTTTGGGGAGAGCAACGTTAGAATACCTCTGGTAGGTCTTACGAGTCGTTCGTACGCCCCACGTTCTTGGATGAGATGTTTTTGATTCGTATTTGCCGTCCTGTATGTACAGGGAAACTACCGCGGCGTTCTTGCACTTCCCTGCGATGCCAGCACGGTAATCGCAGCTCTCCGCTAGGATTTGTCTGCTGTCGCCGATCTTCAAGAATCAATGTCGTCTATAATTTCATGCGTCCACACCGTAGATAACGAAGTAACTTACGCTGAGCTTCACGCATCTCGCTGGTGCATTATTTTTCGTTTGCGGAATACACCTAGCAGTCACTTCCGATCAGTGCGAGTTCAACACTTCCCTCACGTCGTAGACGTGCCCCACTTCAAATAGACGACTTCCTTTCTCTAAATTCTTTTCACGAAAAAAGCTATGAAGATCTTGTAATTCCCGAAACCCGGTTAAAATTAATATCGGCACGCTGTTTCGCGCCATCGCTACCGTTTGAGAGGGCGCCAAACACGCAGCGCGAGCCGCTGACGCCGTGAGTAATCCTACCACATTCGCGCAACTATTCGTCAGATGGCGCTAGGGGTCGGAAAGACAGGGCGCCGCCTAGCACTTGCAACGTGCCCATATACGCGGGCTTCTTTCACGCTCGGAAAATCATTTTTTATATAGCACGCATGGAGCTGCAGAAAGCTGTATCGGGAGTATTTCATGTTGCTCTACAATTTCCTCATTGACACTCTTCATCTAATTACAATAGTTAAGAAGTTGATTAAATATTTGAGACTAAGTACCTAACTAGGCGGAATTAGCTGAACCGCACCTTGGTTCGCTTCAGCTACGTGGCATTTGCATATTTTTAAAATTTGGCTCAAGTTTGAATGTCTGAATGCTTTATTTAGACAATAGATTGCCAAGTTTCGTGAGACACCAGACATACGCATGTAAAGCGATAAGAAGCTTATCTTTATACTAATGCTGTGGAGTTTCGTGCTGTTTACGGCTTTTTGGCCTGTCCGTGTGTACGATCTAGTGCTGGCGGCAAGGATAGGTATCATTCCGCTTACTTCTTCCCTTTAAAATTAGGTCGTAAAAAACACCTGCAGCTTGCCGGTCAGCTGCGACACCTTCAGGCTTGTACAGTACGGCGATGTATTTTCTTTCTCCTTGTATATTGATGAAGTTATGCTTCATTTATCTTTGCGACCCTATTTCTGTGCTTTTTTGCTTGCTTCACAAGTACCCTGCACTCTTTGTTGATGCACTCGAGAAACTGTTTCCACCTCTGAATCTTCTTATAAAACATGCAAGCCATTTAAAAGGCGAGTAAAGAAGGTTTTCATTGCGTAAAACATTCAGGACCCATATCAGGACGCTCGCGTTTCAACAATGTGTTTCGGCAGCCATTAAAATGAATTGCACCCGAGTACTACGAGAGAAAAATCCCAGCGCGCCTAAACTCACCCGCAGTGAAAACAACGAAGGGCCGGAAAAATAACGACGACGGTCTGCATAACAGAGTTGCGAGAAACCGCGTCGTGGTTTATTCAAGCTCCCTTTTAAGCACCATGGCACGATGTGACGGGCTAGGCTGGCTGAAAACTGCGCGAGTGCTACAGAGAGAGAAAATCAGGAGGGTAAGGAATGACAGTTGAGCGGACGTGGTCGATGACCTGGAGGGCCAGTGCTCTGGTTGCTCAGGCTCTCCGACAAGCAGGTGTTCTAGTGGAAAGAAGAATAAAAGCCAACGTGACTAAAAAATTAGCGCTATTGCGCCAGATGTTCTCGCCGCTGGTAGTCTATGCGAATTAGCACCAGCCTGCATCTGCCTTAAAAAAAAATACGCAACAGCATGTGCAAAGTCTCTGAGTCTCGCACTAGCATTAAAGCAATGAGACGGGCTTAAAAGCTAAGAGCAGAGAGGCGTCAGTCCCTTACCCCGCCTGATTGAGTGATCGTAAGTCCTCTAGTTCCAATTTGGATACGCTCTGTGTAGTGTGCAGCTTCGAATTCAGTTTAACGACCAGGGTTTCATAAACGACTATGTCAATCTATTTCACTAGCCCCTTTTTTACGTTGGGCACTGTTCAGGCTGAGCGGCTGGCAATAAAGCCCTCGACATTGTCGTAGAAAGCTTAAAACTGAGCAGGTTGGCATCTTGCGATTTGTGCAGCGCTCACAAAACACGAAACGACTCGAGAGGAACCGCGTGTCCAGTGCACTTCCTTTTCTGCGCTTTCGTGTTTCGTGAGCGATACGAAAATACGCAATTATGCCTGCAAGAAATCAGTGCCACACGCCGTCATTTCATTGCGATATCAATTATATGGACACTCGAGGCGCCTACTGCCGTCGGCGTCACCGTGAGGTTCCCTATAAAGTCCAAGGGCGATAAAATGGTCGCCGCGCGCCGTATGCTGTATGTGCGTGGGAAAGTGTGCGAGGGCGAGCCAACGATCGCGGATCAGTGTTGCGCACGCAACGGACGAAAGCGGGGAAGAAGTGCGCCGCCTTCCGTAGAGCGCAAGCCTTCGGGGCGAGTTAGGGAGTGGGGGCGCGTCCTACTACAGGTTTTGCACGGGCGGCCATGCGCGCCCGGCCGGGCCGCTGTATCTCGAAATTGATCGGCGACGGGTATAGAGTCCACGCGGCGCTGTCTTTTCGCCACTTAGTACGCGCTGATGCGAGTGGCTGCACGAAGGTCAATTCGTTCGCTGCTGCCGCCGCGTTTCTTTACTGCAGCGTTTTGACAGCGAGTTTGCGCGGTCATCGAATGAGCTGTGTTCATGCTAGCTCGCGGCGCGTGACACAATGCTTGTTAGTTTAGTTAGTATGCCTATGTTTACAAGTTTATAAGGCCGATAACGCTACTATCCTTACTGCGTATAGCTAGATATACGCAGTTTTGCCTTTAGAGCGAAACTGCAATTTTTTTTTTACTCTTGAGCATTCTATGGCAGGTACCCCAGCCCCGTCACGCGAAAAGTGTAATGCCCTGTATCTGCACAAAATTACGTAATTTACAAAGTTAAGACATTTAATCGTTATAATAGTCTAGATGTAACTGATTGATAGCTGTATAAGCGATCAGGAACAAAATAAAAAAATACAAAGCGCAAACACATACTGATTGATATGATCCTTAGAATATGCATGCTGACGCTAATGGTAGGGGTGGGCCAACCTGCAATTAGGGGGTATGCTTTCGCATGCTTTGACAACTACAGTGAAGTTTCTGCAGTGCTTTTTTTTTTTAATAATGCTTGATTATTACTTTCCAGAAATAGAGCGAGTAGAAATTGGATGAAGGCGACATCCTTGGCGACATGTCGAAGCCGCTCTATCGATTTTTTCATGGCACGCACATTTCTTGGATCACTCGAAAATGAGAAACGTAATGAAGTATGCGCAACGAGCTTGCCTCGCGCGCACCGCGCGCCGCCGCCTCCTGTACGCCAGCGAAGCAGGCCACGAAATGCGTCGTAACAAATTGACGCCTTGTGCAGACCTGGCAAGGCAAGGGGGGAATCGGAGTTTGCAGAACAAGACCTGCGCTGTAACGTGTGCCTGCGTCAAGCAATATAGGTGTAAATTTGGCGACGACGCCCTTTACATCTTGACAGCTTTAAGGGGGCAAAAGACATTCCGTCTAGTATGAAAATCTGTAGATCGCACTCTGCAAGAACGCTCAATGCCTGTATATATATAGATATATATGGAGAGAAAGAGAGACCCAAGGGATGGTGTGGAAGCTAACCAGACACACGTCAGGTATGCTACTCTGCACTGGTGCAAGGGGCAAGGCAATAAATTGACGAAAAGAAAGAAAGTAGGTGAGTGAAAGAGCACTATTTGCGCGCACCCTTGAAGGTGCTCATCTATTCTATCAACGGTCACATACACCTGTCGCCTTCAGTTATTTTAGCAACGCCCTAGTCGTTTCGTGCTCCAGCCAAGCACACGGTCGACGTCGAAGGATATACGCTTTTGCAGACTATCTTGAGTCCAGCCTGCTTAATGCTCTCCAGAGATCGTGGGCGGTGCTGGTCGTTCTAACGCGTACAGATGTACAGGAGGTGTTCGGCACATATTTTCTTGGGTCCTGCAGGAGTCACACATAGGTGCATAACCCGTTTCAGTGCGGAACGAGTAAGCTTCCTTAAATGCCGCCGCGATGCTGTGGTGGCATATGAATGTAGCATCGGAGCGGGAAATTCTTTATGGCAGTTGCAGTTTGAAAGAGAATCTAGTTTATGCATGCGACGCAGTGTCACGTACATAAACTGGATTATATTTAAAGCTGGAACTGCTGTCACGAATTCCCCGCTCCGATGCAACATTCTTATGCAACCACAGGATCACGGTGGCATTTAAAGAAGCTTACTTGTTCCGCACTGAAACGGGTTATACACTATGTGTGACTCCTGCAGGACCCAAGAAAACATATACCGAGCACCTCCTGTGCATCTGTACTCGTTACGCCTGCATAAACTGGGCGGGCGGGGATGAGTGGGAGGTGAAGTACATGTTTCTTCTTTTTTTTATCGCGAAGGCCAGTTCACGGCTTTCTCTTGCAAACTTCCGGTATCAGAATGAAACGGGGGCTACGTCGTGATCCGACGTGGAAACGCGACCAGTGTGCCTTCTTTAGGCCAGACTGGTGGCCATGATTGCCCTCTTCACTGGAAATAAGCTATCCCTACCCTATATCTTACCTGGGTTTGGGAATTGTCGTGGTGGTCCTTTAGTTATTGTTTCTCCCTATCGAGAGTTGAAGGCCTAATCTATGGCAACACACAGGCGGCTCGCCACGTCACTGGCTTGGTTTGGATCGGCTTCAGGCAGCGCACGCCAGCATCCTACCTTCTTTCGTGGCAGTTCGCATTGAGGTTCATTCACGTGCACCAAAAGAGCTGTACCCGAGTAGTCTGGCATTCCTCCCCAATCAGACTTCGGCCGCTGCGGCTGGGCATCGAACTCGTGCTGAGCGTACACTGTCATAGTCATTGAGCTACCAGCCATAGCCCCTCTGGTGTTACAAACTGAACGATGAGGGCTGTTACGTTTCGCCTACAACGCGCGGTAATGCCGGCGCGGATGCAACGGACGCCGGGGCTTCGTTCAAAGCGGCGGACATTTTGGCCCGTTCGACGCCGCCGCAACGCCTCCCCGCCAAGCGTGTCCAAGCGTGTTTCAGTGCCACGTGTCTTCGTGTGTGCGTGTGTGTGTGTGTGCCCACGCTTGTCAAAGCGCGGCAGCCAGGGAGCGGAGCTCCCCAAGTGAGGAGCCAGCAGGTCTGTCCGTCGGCGGGTTGGCGATGCGTCACTACACTCGGCTCAACATGTCTCTCGGCTCGACCGTGCGCGCCGTCGTGGGCTCATGCTCCGCCGTGTCGTGGGCTCATCCCGTGACCTTCCTTCTGGCCCGCGACGCCGAGAGTATAAGAGCAGCTGCCCCCGGACGCCAGGAGAGAGGCTCCGATTTCTTCTGTTGAGTTACGTGCTCTCCCGTCTCTCCACTTCGGTCGACCTGACCGGCCGCTCTTTTGCTATGTTAGAATAAACAAGTTGTTCTGTTACCAGTCGACTCATGCTTTGCCAGGACCTTCGGATGCTTCCAGTTGTGCCCCAGGCCGCCAGGCCAACGCTACCCTTGGGGCTTGCTACCCAGTTGCAACAACGGGTGTCAGCGCTGAGATTCCAACAACTGTGTGCCAGCGGTGAGATCGCGACAACGGAGGCCAGCAGCGAAGATATGCGGTTGACTGTATGCTGAGCAGCACAACGACCATCCGGGAGCAGTGCAACGAGCCCTGTGTGATGACTGGTTGCCTGCAGCGGAACGACTGCGCTGAATTCTTGGCTGCGAGGTTTGGTGAGTGCGGGACATTCTTCTGAGTTTTGCCAGGCTTTTGTTAGTGTTAGAAACAGAGCTGGTAATTGTGGTTGTCGTTGCTGCCGGGTTAGTTTGCGGCAAGACAATAGTAGGCAGTAGAGAAAGCAGCATTCAGAGCAGCCATGGATTTGAAGTCGTTGCGCAAACCGAAATTGCTGGAGCTTGCAAGAGAGTTGGGTCTGGATGTCTCAGACAAACTCAGAAAACCAGAACTGCTAAGGGCTATTCTTGAGTTAGAAGCTGAGGATGACGAGCTGTCGGAATGCCTTGAGACCATTGAGGAGAGGGAGACGGCAAAAAGACAGGAGCGCGAACTTAAAGAGCAAAAAGAGAAACAGGAGCGCGAACTAAAAGAACAAAAAGAGAAAGAAAAAGAAGAGCGCGACCGTCAACACGCTTTGGAAATGAAGCGTCTCGAGTTAGAGATGGAACGCGCTCGTAATGGAAGTCAGGCACACGGTGCAGGAGAACGAGTATTGTTCAAAATGACTGACCTGATGCGGCCGTTTAAGCTTGGAGAGGACATTGGTTTGTTCCTGGTTAACTTTGAGCGAACGTGCGAGAAGCAGGGGTTCTCTCGGGAAACGTGGCCACAGCGCTTGCTCACTTTGCTACCCGGCGAGGCGGCCGACGTAGTCGCTCGCTTGGAGAGAGAGGAGGCAGAGGATTTCGACAAAGTGAAATCGAGTCTGTTAAAAAAGTACAGGCTGTCAGCGGAGGCGTTCCGTCGGAAGTTTCGGGAAAATGAGAAAGGCAAAAGTGAGTCATATACAGAGTTTGCGTACAGGCTTATGTCAAACATGCAGGAGTGGCTCAAAGAAGAGAAAGCGTTTGGTGACCACGAGAAAGTTCTGCAGTGTTTCGGGCTAGAACAGTTTTATAGTCGGTTACCTGAGAACGTGCGGTACTGGGTCTTGGATAGGCCAGACGTTAGTACGGTGGCTAGAGCCGCTGAGTTAGCCGAGGAGTTTGTGACGCGTCGGGCTCGCGGAGCTAAGGACGGTCAAAAGGGTGAATTTGGCTCCAAGTTTGAGAGGCCGAAGTTCACACCCATGAGAGCAAAGGGGGACGCACGTAGTGCGGATGCGAGTGAAAGCAGTCCGACCGAACGTAAGGAGACGGCGGCAACCGAAGCCGAACGCAGAAAGCGGTTCGAGACGAGGCAAGCGCGCGTTTGTTATACGTGCCAGAAGCCGGGTCACTTTTCGGCGCAGTGTCCAGAAACAAAAACAAAAGTCGTGTTTTTGTCTTTATGCAGCACTGACGAGAACATGAAGCTTCTCGAGCCTTACATGCGAGACCTCCTCGTGAACGGGAAAGAGTGCCGAGTGCTTCGCGATTCCGCAGCTACAATGGATGTAGTTCACCCCTCTTACGTAGAACCCGATATGTTCACGGGCGAGTGCGCATGGATCAAGCAAGCAGTGGAAGCTCATAGCGTGTGTCTGCCGGTAGCAAAAGTGCTTATTGAAGGACCTTTCGGAGCACTTGAGACGGAGGCCGCAGTGTCATCTATGCTGCCCCCCCAGTACCCGTACCTATTTTCGAACAGGTCCGATCACCTCCTGCGCGAGAAGGGGCTTTTGTTTGGTGAGGCTAGCGTTCAGGCCTTAACCAGATCGAAGGTTCGGGAGCTCGCTGCAAAGGCGGTAGTTGCGGGGCCGACGTTGTTGAACGATGAGAAAGGGTCAGAGGCGCAGCAAGCTGGTATTCAGAGCACGCCCGAACTGAATAAAATTGAGCCTGTAGCGTTAAAGGCACCAGATACTGGAGAGGAAAATCCCGACACGGGAAGGTTAGAAGAGCTGTCTCCAGATTTGCTCATCGCGCCTACGTCAGACGGACTAAACAGGTTGCTAAAAGTCAGCCGGTCGGCTTTGATAGCCGAGCAAAAGAAGGATGGCAGCCTAGAAAACATACGCTGCATTGTCAAGGAAGGTATCGCCAAGAAAAATGCTCGCTTTGTGGAAAGAGGTGGGGTCCTGTACCGGAAGTATCTAGACCGCAGGGGAGTGGAGTTCGATCAGCTGATCGTGCCTCAATGCTATCGTCAGGATCTGTTGCGCTTGTCGCATGGGGGTTCGTGGTCCGGACACCTAGGAGTTAAGAAAACTAAGGACCGTCTCTTGCAAGAGTACTATTGGCCAGGGTGTTTTCGGGACGCAGACCACTTTGTGAAGACATGCGACACCTGTCAGCGGGTGGGCAAGCCAGGGGACAAATCGAGGGCGCCGTTGAAGTTGGTACCTATCATTACGGAGCCTTTTAGACGGCTCGTTATTGATACAGTGGGACCTCTGCCGGTAACAGCCACGGGGTACCGACACATTTTGACTGTGATCTGCCCAGCGACAAAGTTCCCTGAAGCAGTGCCGCTTAAAGAACTCAGCTCAGTTGAGATAGTCAATGCACTACTGTCCATATTTGCGCGAGTTGGTTTTCCTGCAGAAATCCAGTCAGATCAGGGTACAGTGTTTACTAGCGCTTTGACGACAGCCTTTCTCGAAAGGTGCGGGGTAAGGCTGTTACACAGCTCAGTGCACCACCCCCAGTCGAATTCCGTTGAGAAGCTCCACTCCGTCATGAAGCGCGTGTTGAGAGCATTGTGTTTTAAACATCAAACTGACTGGGAGCTGTGTCTGCCTGGAGTGATGTTTGCATTAAGGACCGCGCCGCATGCGGCTACGGGGTTTTCGCCAGCTGAGCTGGTGTACGGTCGCTCGCTGCGATCTCCGCTTCGCATGCTTCGAGAATCATGGGAAGGCAGGGGCGACGACCCAGTCGTGGTAGAGTACGTGCTTAAGCTCCTCGAACGCTTAAGAAGGGCACAGGAGTTGTCAGGTGAAGCAATGGCAGAGGCCCAGCAGAGGGCCAAGGTTTATTATGATCGGACAGCCAGGGCCCGTCGTTTTGAGGTGGGCGATGAGGTCATGATATTGCGCACATCGCTAAAGAACAAACTCGACGTGCAGTGGGAGGGCCCAGCACGGATTGTTCAAAAACTGTCGGACGTTAACTACGTGGTGAGTCTGCCAGGAAAGCGGAAAGCACAGCAAGTTTACCACTGTAATCTGCTCAAACCCTATAAGCAACGGGAAGCAGTGGTGTGCATGATGGTAAACGTTCCCGAAGAGCTTCCGGTCGAGCTTCCGGGACTAGGCTCAGTGACGAACAGGAAAGACACCGATCAAGTCATTAGTGACTTAATAAGTAAAGCATCGCTGTCGCCTGAGCAGAAAACCGAACTACACCAGCTCTTACAAGAGTTTCAAGGTCTGTTCTCTGAGAGGCCTGGTAGGACTTCTGTCCTTACTCATGACATAGAACTTACCTCCCCAGAGCCAGTACGATCCAAGGCGTACCGGGTGTCACCCCGCCAGAGCGATATTATGGAGGCTGAGGTAAAGAAAATGCTACAGCTCGGTGTTATTGAAGCGGGTGAGAGTGATTATACCTCCCCTTTGATTTTAGTTGAGGTACCGGGCAAGGAACCTCGTCCTTGCGTCGACTACCGCAGGCTTAATTCCATCACTAAGGATCAAATTTATCCGATCCCTAACATCGAGGAGCGCCTTGAGAGAGTGAGTAGCACTCAGTTTATTTCCACCCTAGATCTTGTCAGGGGTTATTGGCAGGTTCCACTTACAGAAGAGGCTAGTAGGTATGCGGCGTTCATTTCACCAATGGGGACTTTCCGTCCTAAAGTTTTGAGTTTTGGTTTGAAGAACGCGCCATACTGCTTTTCAAGCCTCATGGATAAAGTGTTGCGGGGACAGCAAGAATTCGCTTTACCGTATCTAGACGACGTAGCGATATTCTCCGCATCCTGGCCTGAGCATATGGCGCACTTGCGGGCAGTGCTAACCCGCCTGCGCGATGCGGGCTTGACAGTCAAGGCTCCCAAGTGCCAGTTAGCACAGGCCGAGGTTGTCTACCTCGGACACGTGATTGGTCGGGGTCGTCGCCGCCCCTCTGAAATAAAGGTGGCCGCTGTGCGAGACTTCCCGCAACCGCGCACGAAGACCGATATTCGGTCGTTCTTAGGTGTCGCCGGCTACTATCAGAGGTACATCCCCAGGTACTCTGATATCGCGGCTCCCCTAACGGATGCTCTAAGAAAGACAGAGCCGCAAACAGTCGTCTGGGACGAGACAAAGGAAAGAGCTTTTAGCGCCCTAAAGAGCGCCCTAACAAGCCAGCCTGTGCTACGATCGCCCGACTACACAAAAGGGTTCGTTGTTCAGTGTGATGCTAGTGAGCGAGGCATGGGCGTTGTACTGTGCCAACGGGAAAATGGAGCAGTAGAACACCCCGTCCTGTATGCTAGTCGTAAGCTGACGAGTCGTGAGCAGGCGTATAGCGCCACCGAGAAAGAGTGTGCGTGTATCGTGTGGGCCGTTCAGAAATTGTCATGTTACCTAGCTGGCTCGAGGTTTATCATTGAGACGGATCACTGCCCTCTCCAATGGCTGCAGACCATCTCTCCCAAAAATGGCCGCCTCCTGCGCTGGAGCCTCGCTTTGCAACAATATTCCTTTGAGGTACGTTACAAAAAGGGGAGTCTCAACGGTAACGCCGATGGCTTAAGTCGAAGCCCCTAACGTGGGAATCAGCCTCAAAATTGCTTGTTACTGATGTTTTTCTTCCTGAGGCAGGATTTTTAACCTATTGCTTTCGTGTAGTGTTTCAAAGTGATGATGTGCTTTCTAGTGCAATTTTCCGATTTGTGGACGCGTTCTGAGTGCTGCTAAACTACTGTAAGGAACTAGGCAGCAGTATAAAAGGGGAAAGAGCCTGGCAGGGCTTAGTGAGGGTTGTGCCGTGCTTGCTGACTGAGCGGTTGACTTTCGGCGTAGTTCTAACGCTTGCCGGAAACGAGAACAAAAATGTCAACTCTCCCGAAGTCACTTTGCAGTGTCCTGTGTGCACCTGAACGTGAGAACGAGGCCTTCTCTGTGCGCTGCGCTCAAGAAACGCCAAAGGACGCCCGACTTCGGTTATGAGCATCATCGAGCGACATCCCTCCGGACAGCGGATGCAGTCCCCTGACCATCGGGATCTCCTTCCCCCGGCGGGGCGGTCTGTTACGTTTCGCCTACAACGCGCGGTAATGCCGGCGCGGATGCAACGGACGCCGGGGCTTCGTTCAAAGCGGCGGACATTTTGGCCCGTTCGACGCCGCCGCAACGCCTCCCCGCCAAGCGTGTCCAAGCGTGTTTCAGTGCCACGTGTCTTCGTGTGTGCGTGTGTGTGTGTGTGCCCACGCTTGTCAAAGCGCGGCAGCCAGGGAGCGGAGCTCCCCAAGTGAGGAGCCAGCAGGTCTGTCCGTCGGCGGGTTGGCGATGCGTCACTACACTCGGCTCAACATGTCTCTCGGCTCGACCGTGCGCGCCGTCGTGGGCTCATGCTCCGCCGTGTCGTGGGCTCATCCCGTGACCTTCCTTCTGGCCCGCGACGCCGAGAGTATAAGAGCAGCTGCCCCCGGACGCCAGGAGAGAGGCTCCGATTTCTTCTGTTGAGTTACGTGCTCTCCCGTCTCTCCACTTCGGTCGACCTGACCGGCCGCTCTTTTGCTATGTTAGAATAAACAAGTTGTTCTGTTACCAGTCTTCTCATGCTTTGCCGGGACCTTCGGATGCTTCCAGTGCCCCAGGCCGCCAGGCCAACGCTACCCTTGGGGCTTGCGACCCATTTGCAATAACGGGCGTCAGCACCGAGTCCCCAACAGGGCTCATCCAAGTGCACAATTTAAGTACACACCTCCAAAACATGCCGTATGTGTGATGAGACAATTGACGGTTATTTTCCGTGGCTGCTTATACGGTGGCCGCACTTGCGGTCATCGCTCCTGTGGTGACACAGAAGCGTTTGCATCTCTCACTAGCTTTTGCCGCCGGTTTAGGAGATCCTGGCGGGAGAGCATAAGCATGAGCCACGCGCGAGACGGCCTGACTGGCCTGTCAGAGCGGGTGATCGATTTGCTCGGTCAGCGAGGTCACCGCGTTAAATCGCGATTTGAAGCCCGCGCTCCCTATCAAACCCTATGGTGTCGTGACAGTGGGCAGGCGTCCAGAGATCGCCCTTGCCATACAGTGAGCGTGGTGTAGTATATAGCAGAGCGGTACTTCTTCCCAAAGAAGGCCACTTTCCTTGCTATCTCTTCTGACCCTACGTAAGAAATGAACCCAGGCTCCCTGTTAGAACCACCGTCGATTGTCTCATTGAATATTTATTTCCTTTTCACGCGCGCAAAGTGGCTGCTTGTCATTTGTTTGCCATCGGCCTCACCAATAGCATGCAGACATGGGGCACGCCAGAAGCGAGCCCACTTTGCCAGCTGGACGAGTGGCATATTGTAGACGCTCCTTAATATTCAGTGAGTGCAGCAGCTGTTTAGACCAGTGAAAAACGCTTTGCCGTGGCGAAGCATTTGCTGATCTCATTGAACTGTCGCAATCAGTTCCCAGCGGATCTTTTATCTGCGAAAGTGATCGCCCAACTCTCTTCCACCACTCCCCTATGTCAACGTCTGGACTTTGTTTCGGTGATAGATATTGAGTGTCGCTGCTGGGTGAATATCATTTACCATGAGAAGAAAGGATAAAAAGAGTGGGAAAGACCAGATTAGCCAGAGAGAGAGAGAGAGAGAGAGAGAGGGAAAGAAAGAGCGAGAGAGAGAAACAACTTCATTGATCCATAATGAAATGCAGCGCGTTATGCGCCTGGTGGGGTGGCTCCCTCTTCACGGGTTCCGTATGCTTCCAGGGCCGCCTGGCCCCTGTGGATCGGTCGGAGCTGGTCTTCCAGGACGGGTCTGCATAGCAAGATCTCCCATCGCTCGTAAAAGGTGAGTATAGCAGGGAGGTTAGTGATGGGTATAGGTGGGAGCTGGTCTTTGGAGAAATTGGATTAGCCAGTGCAAATACCTGCTGGCTACCCTGTGTCGGGGAAAGGGGTAGCCGGAATAAAGAAATTCACCAACCCTTCCCCCACCGGCAAATGAGCGTAAGCGAAGCTTTTCCTGTGTGCACCTGACCTTCTTCACGGTTAAGTAACCAACAGATAACGGTTCCGGATTGCTTCGGCCTGCCGCTCCCTCAGCTAGGGACCTTCTTATTTCTGTCGGGTTGTCTGGGCTCGGGCGGCACTAACGGCTGGATCGGTGTGCGGACGGCGCGCCCTTTCACGGGCCAGTTATCGCCGCCGCTCGTTGAATGCTGTCTGCTCCTTCCAAGAACGCACAACGCGTGGGCGTCCCATTCGTTTTCCGAGACTGAACTGAACGGAAACGAAGCCGGCGCACCACGCGTGAGACCCTTTCTTGCCCTTTCCCTCCCCGGTGGAAGTGAAACAGCTCTGATTGGTTGCGCGCGTGGCGTGAGCGCGCGCCTATGCAGCTGGAATCCTTGCTAATTTCTCACCCTCCAGTGCCGCGCAGCTGTGAACTCATTAAACGGCCCTTTCCCACAGCTGCTCGGCTCTGGGAGCTACTGTTTTTTTTTTTGTGCGACCACAACAACGCCATTTGTGAGTCAATACAAGCATCGCATAAAAGTGAAGAAAGGTATGAAAAATTAACAGACAAGTAATTCACGCAATACCGCGATGCAACGCACTACGACGTTCAAAGTCGGTCGCACAATTCGCAAGTCCTTAAGTATCTGAGCTAGCTTATGTGCTGCAGCATCCCAAGCCCTACCGAATCGCACAGACCACGAGAGCTTCTAGAGTTTGCAGTATTGGTCTAGAGCGCTCCGCACACTTCTCTAGAGCATGGGAGCCCTTTGCAGCATGAAGCATGCGCTTGCGTGAAGGCTTTCCCGGTAGATATATTTCTTTCTCACCTAATGGTATCTCTTTGGCAGGTCAGCGCTAACAGTGCCACGCTCCATGCAGCGAAGAAAGGTGTTTTAGTGAACGGCAGGTCTCGCTAGGGAAATTTTCGTGTAGCACATTCAACATTTTACTTGTGCTCGCGCCTGTACTTGCTGGAACCCCATATGCATTCAACAGAGCTAGGGAATTTCCCAACTACAAAGACCACATAGAAACGTGATACGGGCGTAGATGACACAGACATATAACCGCTTGTAAATGAAGTTAATCTCCATCTTTCTATCGCCAGACGATAAGGGAAGTAAGGCAAGGCTTTGCTTTGCATTGTGCCGACTACTGAGGCTAGCTTGGTGTAGCGAGGTGTCAGTGATAAAAGGAAGTGGTGAACTCTAATTCGAGAAGCACGAATACTGGCGAGCAGCCTATTGGGGGGGCCCATGCTGAAAGCCAGATTCCGCAGACCAAGTGGCTACTGCAGGAGATGGAAACACGTTTCTGAGCGCATCGGTCCTGCGTTGTACACAAATTTTATAGAGCCTTTGCGCAACACTTCAAGTTCTATGAAACGGAACACGCGACCGTTTGCGATATGTGTATATATATGCTAGTGACAGCGCGTTGCGGTCAAAATATAAAGCTGCAAGGTGTGTCTGTTGCTGCCATCCACTGCCAGTATATATTTTATAGCGAATCTCTATATCACTAGGATGCCCGTATTTCTTCGTGTCCGTCTACAGACAACTCAACCAATCACAGCGTAAGGTGCGCCGCGTGCGTCGCTGGGTTCCCTGCGACACCATTCAGATGGCGCTTGCCTCCTTGGCAGCGGCGATGCCGGCCGTGTGGAGGAAAGAGAAAAAGGACCAGATAGCTCGCGTTCACGAATACGTTCGCCATAAGCGTTCGCCGGTAAAGATTACGGTTGCATCAGCTGCCGTTGACGGGAAGCGGCAACTGTAGCACACAAAGCAGGGAGCGACGTCACTACACTTTCATGTGTAAAAGAAGAACCCGCCTAGCAACTGATTTCATTTGTGTTGTGATAGTGCTATGGAAAAGTCGCACATAGTTAAGACTCCCGAACAACTGTGTGAACGCGACGAGTGGCGACGGGAACAGTAACGCGGATATGCACAACGGCATCGTGCTGAGGCTCGGCAGAGCCCAGCTAAGGACCTTGTCTATCGGATTAGGTCATACTACAGCTTCGCTAGCCAACCACCTTCACAGCGTGGATTGAAGACCATTTTTCTATTCATAATAAGAAACTAAAGAAGAAGTTGGCTTCTTTATTGGCACTGGCTACTCTTCGTGGCGCAGCCAAAACTAAAAGCAAAACAAAAAAGAAACGATAACCTGTTTAGTGACTTCACTGGCTTCAGAGGTTGATGTAGCAGTGGATGCCGTCTTACGTTGGGATTGCTGGAAGCGACAAAGCTGTTGCTTTTGCATACACTGCACTCTCACATGCCCCTAGTTTTAAGTTCTCCGGCATTTCATGCGCAGACGTCAGGATCAACCTTTCTAAAGACGTACACATCAAGGACGCAGAGCACAGCAAGACTGTCTCCGCTCTTATTTCGGGGACTTTGACTGGAACAGCGGCTTACGGGGTGGGCACAATTTAGGCCAGTGTGTGATATTTGGTGCGCTGGCATCGAGTGGCCATAGAGAATGGCGCCGTAAATCTTTGGCAACCATGAAATAAGGTAATTTTGATGCCCATGTAAAGCAGAAGCATGGCAGTTGTTGTTTTTTAAGGAAACTTTTCGGATTTCATTTTGATTACGCAAGAATTAATTTCACATTTTGTGATGCCACCTTTAATATGACCCGGCAGGGGCACATGCGCCTATCGACACGCATCATGGCTACGGTGTCTGCCACAGCTGGAGATACGGGTTGTTTTTTTACTTTTTTTCTTATCGTTCACAGATATGAGAAAAAAAGAAGAAAATTACCCGTGTCATGCAACGCAATTATACTTCTTCAGAGGGGCACATTATTTGAAGCAGAAATTAGATTAATATTTGACCAAATAAGAAAGTTCCGCTAGGTGATTATTAATCTGCTTACTTTACGGGACATATTGCTATTTACGTTTTATAGACGGGGACATGAAATGTACCTGCTTTAAACGAATTCTGAGGTTGTCACTAGTTCCTAGACATGCGTTCCCAATGTTTGCGGTGAAATGCATTGGCATTTCATTAATTTTTGAGCTTCGGTGTGTAAGAAGACGTTGTGTTAATAAAGCAAGTGGAACAAGAGCGTACTTTTTGCCGCAGGTTTGACAGCGCTTATCTAAAAACTGGTGCTAGTTTCAAAATTAGTTTCTAGTAAGCAAACCTTGTCAAAACTTGTCAAATCACTCGCTTCAATTCGTATAGTGCGATATGTGCGCCAAGGTTATTAGTAAATTTTCATCAGTGAAATTATACATTTTATTTATAACATCGGAAAGATATTCTTTTTAATTTGCAGTGTGTGTAAATTAATGTCCGCCTCTTCGAGTAATCCAGCACATTGGGTACATTTGTGCTATATATGCCAGAGGAGATATTAAAAACTGCTGCTAAGGTTAGACGCAAAACAAAGAACACGCAGGTACATACGTCGTATCTAAAATATCGAAATACCCTCACTTGCGTGCATGTATTCACGATAGCAGAGCGAATTCAGCGCTGACACATTTGCTACATTCTGGTGATAATATGCCTATAGCATATTATCATACGAGTTTATTTGTCCTTCCGGAAGCCGATGACAACGCATTTTGGGAAATCGGTTCATATGGGTTTCAAAACACCACGCGTTTACGCTTTTAAGACGAAAGATTTTAGCAGCCGTTCGGCGTACCGATGTGTTTGTCTTCTCTCTCTGCATATTCTACGCCCATGCTCGCAAGTGCGGTTTTATTACTGAGATCTTGATGAGCGCTACTTGGTTCATATTTAGAACTGAGGTTGAACAGTGCGAATAAAACAAGGAGACGAGGAAACAAATACCACAGACAAGCGCTGGAGAGCAAGGAGCTCATTGTAGAAGAAATTTGCATTAGTAAGATCTCGACGAGGGCTAGTTAGTTCATATGTAGAACTGAGGTTGAACAGCGCGAATAAAACAAGGACACGAGGAAACAAATACCACAGACAAGCGCAGGAGAGGAAGGAGCTCATTGTAGAAGAAATTTGCATTGGTAAGGTGTCGATGAGGGCGAGTTAGTTCATATGTAGAACTGAGGTTGAACAGCGCGAATGAAACAAGGACACGAGGAAAGAAATACCAAAGACAAGCACTAGAGAGGATCGAAACAGCCCATTGTAGAAGAAATTTGCATTAGTAAGATCTCGATGAGGGCTAGTTGGTTCATATTTACAACTGAGGTTGAAAAGCGCGAATAAAACAAGGACACGAGGAAACAAATACCACAGACAAGCGCTGGAGAGCAAGGAGCTCATTGTAGAAGAAATTTGCATTAGTAAGATATTGATGAGCGCTAGTTGGTTGATATTTAGAACTGAGGTTGAACATCGCGAATAAAACAAGGATGCGAGAAAACCAATACCATAGACAAGCGCAGGAGAGGAAGGAGCTCATTGTAGAAGAAATTTGCATTGGTAAGGTCTCGATGAGGGCTATAGTTGGTTCACATTTAGAACTGAGGTTGAACAGTGCGAATAAAACAAGGACACGAGGAAACAAATACCACAGACAAGCACTGGAGAGGAAGGAGCCCATTGTAGAAGAAATTTGCATTAGTAACCCATACAAAAATGACTGTTGATTAACCATTGATATATTGTTAGGGAATTGTTGAAACAACGGACTTCAACAAATTTTCAAGAGCAATTGAGTTGGCTCAACACTTGCGCAACAATATTACCGTTGAGTGTTCTCAATAAACAATTTATTGGGTAATTTGTGTTGATTTTTGTAGTTGTTTTTTTGTCGTGTAGCAGTTGAATCCAGTATCAATAATTAGGACTCGTATATGAAGACATTGCGAAAATTTAATGCGAAGCGTTCCGACCTCATTGCTCTCATTTTGCGGCAGGTAAGTTCTGCTTTCGCCTCGTTTTCATAAAAAGAAAATAATGTGTGACCGATGGGGTAGAATTGAACGTCGCCCGTCGAGCCCAGTGCTCTAACCATTAGGCCACGAACGCGCGCATGCTCCTCTCGTTTGAAAGCCAGTAAGTTCTGGAATGCTTGGCGCGTGCGTAGCGTGCCACTTCCTCGTGCTGTCGCTAAAGCTCGCGCTTTCAAGCGCCTATCGAGCAGAGTCTCAATAAAGTTGTTACCACCACCACCACCACCTATCTCCGGGACCGCCCCACTTTCGTAGCCGTTTTCTCACTGTAAAAACTGCAGCGCTAGACTAGCTTCATGACCGCCCAAGTTCTTAACGATTTATTTCTTCGCCGGTGTACAAATGCCATCGTCATTTTAACATACACTAGATGACATAGCAATTGGTACGATCCAAAATGAGCAGGTTTCGGGGAGCAGAAGAATGCGAAGTTCACTCGCAAACACGGTGACTACGCGCATGTGGAGTTCCCCAAAAGTAGACACGGCGGCAGCGCGGCCGGCGATAAGACAGACGCCGACACGCGACGACGCTACCTTCGAGCATCCGACGCGCTGTGGGAACCGTAGGATGCAAGCGGCGCACACGCTGCAAACATACACGTGAGAGATCTTCGAATTTCCTGCGACGTACCTTCTGTACGGAAAGTAAATATAGCTGTTTTTATCCAACGGCCGTGGTACTAGAGATCAAACAACGAACACGCTTTGAGATCGCAGCGCGCAGCCGCTGTAACCATTGACTTCAAAGAGCTTCTGACTGAGAAACAGCCGCAACAGTATCGCAGCTAATCGCTGTATCTGAGGCTGCTCCCGACGATCGCCTTGCAAGAAGCATGCGATTTATTTGAGCCTCGCCCAACTATCGTCCTCTCGTCTTCCAAGCCTGCAGGACAGGTCCCGTATGTTCAGTTAAATAGAAGAACACCAAAGGAAAATGCAAGAAATACAGGTAACGGACTCTTATCATACCTTACTTGTCACCTCGTCATCTGCAAAAGTGCTATAAACTATTCTAATAGCGTTACTTTTGTAAAAATAATAAAATTAGTAGTAATTTTTATTTCTAGGTGGCGCTGCCAACGTCAAGGTAGCGCTCGGGTGTGTGTGGTGTGCGCGCGCGGTTGCAACCCTTCTGGCTTCGTTTTGAGCGCACTTTTGCAACAGTACGAATCGTTAGCGCTAGTTTCGTAGTCGCATATTTTGGTCGTAGTATTTATTGTTTACGCTACAAATTAGGTTGTTCTTAAAACTTTATGAAGATTTGTGGATGAAAAATTATTACTAATTAATTAGTGGTATTCCATGCGGTTCTTTTGTGTTTCAAAGCTTTTTTATAACTCCATACGATAGTGAAGCTGTGAACGGCTTTCGGCCTCAGTTAGTTGGTTGCCGTTGTGTGGTGGTTCATGCCTCGTGCTTTTTGATGAAAGTAATCTTTCTTTTCGGACATCATGACGCACATTTTAGTGAAATGCTTTAACGACGATAAGTGGGACGTTTATCCGTTAAAGTCGTTGGCTGACTCAGCTGCTAGTCTTCGACTGATGTGCGAGCCTGGCTTCTTTTGATGAGTTGCGCGGCAGAGGTCATGATGCCTGTTGGAGAGAAGGCACCCCGAAACAGTCGCAGGCGAACTTCTGCAGATGGGTAAGTAATCTCGTTTTCTTGGGCACGTAGCCTTTTTTCTATTTTGACATTGACAAGCGTGAGATGTTAAGCACACCGTTCCCTTTCTTCAAGCAAACCGTATGCCCCCGAGCGAAAGCGCGCGATACTAACGCTCGCTGCCGCCGTCACTTCGTTTGAAGCAATGGTAGGCGAAGAGGCAGCGGCGCCCCACGTGCGTAAAATTACATTGCTTCATTTGTTCCTGTCTAATGACCTTTCCTTAATTTGTATGAGAGAACACAATTGTAACCTAAGGATCAGCTTCTCTGAGCAGTGATAATTTTGTAGAGTGGCCACGCCATCTTTCATAGGGGCTCACGTGGGCCGTCTAAGCGCTTGTTATCGCGTTCCGATACGTGAGAGGCGCGCTGCCTTTTAAGGTATTTAGGCAGACACTACGAGCTTAGGAGAACCGCGACAAATAATTGTGCAGCAGGTGTGCAGCTGTGCTACTTTTGTACCACACACGTACCGGAAGGCGGTGTTGCACGTCATGCTTACGCATATCGTAACTATGGCGGCCGCCGTGGCGATTTGGGGCTCGAGGTCGTGGATACAATCCCTGCAGCGGCCGCATTACAAAGGAGCGGAATGCAAAAACGCTCGTGCATTGTGCATTGTATGCACGTAAAAATTTCCAGGAAGTCAAAATTAATACGGAGTCCCCAAGTACGACCTGTCTCCTAATCAGATCGTTGGTTTCGCACGTAGGATATCATCATTATTTTTTTTTAATCCGTAGTGGCTCATCGTATACCATACGGTTAGTGTGATCACCTTTCGGGCCGTAGCGGTTAAGCGCGCCTCGATTTAGGTTGCGCCTAATGATGCGGCACACCGCAAAATATATTTCGCCTCTTTGGAATTTGCGGAGAACGGCCAATCGATTAGTCACAGCTTCCGCGCGGTGACTGTACACGGATACACAGCGCAAATGAACAGAGGTGTGGTGAAGACGTCGGCAAAGATTACAGCCGCCGACGGGCTCGCCTTATCGCCTATCAACGCCAAAACTACCGCAGTAAGCATCTTTATCTAGCGCGGCGCGTTTCTGTTGAAGGCGTACAGTACAATTTTAATTGGCGATAACCGAAACATGCCACCGTTCTCTGCTGCCTCTTTGAGCTGGGCCGATCCGAATGTGCGTTGCTTGCAGAAGCGAAAGGAGCGCCACTCGGCGCGTTGTCGCCTCGAGCACCGTTTGCACGGTGAAGAATGATGCGTGCATGAAGCTAGCTCACTGCGCAGACGCTACCGCGGAAAACGCGCAAGGGCGTGTACGCGACGTTCTGCACACAAATCGCGTGGGATGGTCGGAGACACGCCGGAGTGGCTAGCCTCAAAGAAGCGGTGCATGTTCTCACTCGTACAGGCACGCTCACGCTCGCGTCGCTCTCGGCGTATCTTTAGGTCATTCCTGCTGCTGGACTACTACCCAAAGATTCGATATCTGCTTGGTATCGGCTATGCACTGTCGCGTGGTCTTTGGTTCTGCGAGAGAGCCGGGAATATTTCTCCCCGCTGTGAAACATCGCTGTGCGTGTGTTAGCTAACATTTACCGTAGCAACCCATTTCTTCCTTTTCTAGACAGCACTCGTAAAGAGTCGCAAATCTTTACTTGCCAGTATAGTGTGTACTTCGATTTTGTGCGTAGTTGTGTGCAGTGTGTGGCAGATTCTGAATCCGCGCAATCTCATTTTCTGTCCGCACTCCCTTCTCGCAGGTTACGCATGTAGCAAATGCCTAGCTGCTAATGTGTTCTACGTAAAGAGCAGCTTGGCGTCGTGCAAGACACACCCGTTGATATATGGCTGATTCACTAGCAAGCTCGTATCTCGGTTGCCACTCTCCATCATGTGGGATTTTAAACTATTTTTTGTGCTGCTCTGTGGGGTACTAGCTGCCGCGCATGGACGCTGTGAAGGCTTACTTTCGATTTGCTCTGGCTTTTAGTAGTAAAGGATGGGCTACCTTTTGAGGGGAGGTATTTCCTTTTGCTTGCGAGAATGTTTACCAGCCTAACCAAGTGATACGTGCGTACTGGAAACAGCAGCGCGAACAGAGACGGACGACGATATAGGTAGGAGCACACACGAGCGCAAGTTCAACTAAGTTTATTTTTGAAGACAGAGGTATTAAAGACGCTGGTCAACATGGCAAAGGTAAAGGGCCGTGCATGCGGGGCAGAAACAGCCACGAGCGACAACAAAAATATATGAAAAAGCCATGTCATGCAGAATAAACGTGCCTGAAAAACGAGAACTATCGGACAAATTTCTCGAAAAAGCGAAATATTTGTCCGATCAGTGATACTACCCAACGAGAAATACTCTTGAGAACTGCAAGTCTTTCCCACTAAGGGCAACAGATAACTTGGTTATGCATTTGTTTCGTTTGTGATCAATAAATATTGCTTCTGGAACTCCTTTGGTTTGGGGTATGAGCAGAAAGAACGGTTGTTTCATCACAAAGACCAGAGCACAAGAGGACTTATGGAAGAACTAGTTATTGATCACGAAGAAAAATTCATAAGCAAGATTTCTGTGACTTAGTGAGAAAGAGTTGCTGCAGTATTTCTCGTTAATATCACACAGGACAAACCTTTCAGTTTTCATGTGTTTTTTTTTTGTTTTTGACGCACATGTTCGTTCTACAGGACATGTCCTTCTGTCCTTTTTTGTTGTGCCGGGCTGTTTCTGCTGCACATTCATGGCTTTTTCTTTGTGAAGCTGGCTAATGTGTTTAAAATCTTTGTCTTCACGACTTAACTTCTAGTTGAGTCAGCGTTCATGTGTGTTCCTACCTTAATTCATCCTTCTCGTCTATGTTTGGGTGGTTGTCAAATGTAAATGTACACCGAATTGGCGAAGTGTCCATAGAATTGATGCATGAAATATCTGCGCTGTTTATTTCAGGAAGAACGCTATAGGGTCTTATCTTCTCTGTTTTTAACACTTATGTACATTTTTCGATTTCAACTTCAAGGAGTCCTCTGAGGAAGCCAATAAGAGTGATGGTAACTTCATTTGTGTAAGATTTATGAATTTCATCCATTCAAGGCATGACATGTCACATGCCTGTAGGTATGCGAGTATTCGTACTTTTTAAACATACTAAGCTCTAGTTTTCGGTTCTCATGACGTTGCTTTGTACTGTGCTGCATTCTCCAGGCGCAGGAACCTTCTTTCATGCCGTCAGTGCATGTGTTCTTTTTGTATATATTGGAGAAAAAATTGTCTCTAGCTTAAATATGCATGTATATCACTTGTAATTTTTTTTCGACACGGGTGCTGTATCTCGCTCCGTCTTTGTTACTGCTTTGTCCCATTTTTATGCAACTTTTATGTAGTTCATGCAATAAAATTCTGGTAGCATTTTAATAACATTTTACCTGTGCAATTGAGGTCATTGGTTTTTTGTATACGCATTTATTTGCGTTTTTCACTGTCTCACCAATCTGGCTGTCCAGTCAGTGAAACCTTTTCCCATCCTTTATGACTATTTCTGGGGTACTTGATACTGAAAGTGCAGGTGACCATCTATTTGGCCCTTTGGAATTGTGTTAGCCGTGTGTTACTACCAATTTTCTGTGCTAAATAATTATTTTTTCTCTTATCGTTGCCTTATCCTTGCCTTATCTCTTTATTGACTGGGGTACCACTTCGTTGCTGGGTATAGGAAATAGGCCCCAGAAAGTGCTCTAATTAGCTTTGTGCAAGTCCAGAAAAATTAACTGAGAATGAGCTCACTAAATTGAGTAAATACCACCAACAAACTTCTGTACCTCAATTTAACATATACAAATGGTGTACTGTTCTTTCAAACCTGGCTCGTCAGAAACATAATTCAGGTGTTCACCATGCGCGGCAACTTTCTAAATGGTGTCTCATCAATTAATAGCTAAGTTGAGTGATGTTATTTTATAAAATAATTGGGCAACATGAAAATACATTCATCTCGAAGACAAAAAGCTCAGACAAGTCTACTTTGGTACTTCATTAAATTTTAATTGCGGTTAAAGACGTGTGCTAAAGCTTGTATATATTTACGTGAAGTCATTTGTTTCAAGTATGTTATTTTGCCTTCTCACAGTCAGCCGTAACTGCTCCTGTGATGGGTTAGTGTGAGAAACATTTTAATGTAACGTATTCAGGTGTCTTTTGTGTATTCACACGCAAGCAGCTCCAAGTGTTGATGTGTTCAAAGTTGGTTGTTAAAAGGGTATGCTTAAAGGGAAGCTGAAGCGGTTTTCAATTTCCATGAATTGCTGGGGTTGGGAAGAACAGACCTAATCATTTACGGTTCTGAAACTTTTTTCTTTGTTTTGTTAATATAAGGGGCAGAAATAGCTTTCTAAATCCCCCCCGCGGACACGCCCCCGTCGCTTCCCGGAGTGCCGGGTGAGGTGGTCGCCAGAGGAGAGAACCGGCGAGAGTGACGTCACTCGCGGGGACCGTACTGTCGGACCGGCGTGCTGGCATGTGCTGGCATGTTTCTTCCCGTCCTGCGCTTTACTAAACGACGCTACGAGAGATATGCCGCCGCTGACGTTTGATTTCTTTTGCGATTTTCGTGAACTGTGCTTCCTTTCTGTGCTGCGTGAGTGCCTACAGCCAAGGGCGCCTAACCTGCCCTGGTTCTGTGCACATTCGGCTGTGCGAACACAGGCGGCCGAGACGATGTGGTATTTCACATGTTCCCGAAGGACAAGAAACTTGCAGCGCAGTGGGTCCGTGCGGTGAGGAGAGATAATTTCGTGCCGACGAAATCAACTGTACTGTGCTCGGAGCATTTCCGCGACAGTGGTTATCATCGGAGCTTGACAACGATGCGGGCAATCGGTATTCCAATTAAATCGGCGCGACTGAAGCCCGGCGTTGTTCCGTCTATATTCTCCCACAAGACAAACACCTCGCCACCTCCAAGAGCGGCCTTCGCCAAGAGGAGAAAGAGTGAGGTAAGGGTTTTAATGTGCACACGGGCAATGTTTTAAACAGATGATCACCTGAGTGTCGAACAAACGGCCGTACAGCGGCCTTTGACGAAGCGAGGTGGAGGCACAGCCGGGAATATGCACATGCGTGCAAACAGCTTGCCGTTTTCATCCTGTTTTCCCCCTCCGCTGTGTCACAGAACACTGTACTACGGCTGTTTGTTCGGTGCTGTTTTGATACGGTGAAATAACTGACCGGGGGTACGCTTGTGCATTACGTGATATTTGCTATTCGTCCTACCACGCGGTGCCCGCAGGTTCAGCTGTTCAGCATTCGTGTTCAAATCGCACGACATGAGGCGTTACGGTAATATTTTCATGCTCGCGATACAGTAGTTGAACTCGGCGTGTAAAAACTTCGTTCCGTAGATTTCGCACTCACAGCTTGCTACCAGCAGGGAAATGCCGCAAAAACAAGCGTCGGCACAGCCGCGCCCGTGGCAAGGCGAGCGGGCTCAAATAATGAAGTAACGTTGTGAGGTATTCTAGCCCAATTGTGAGGTATTCTAGCCGACGTCGTCTAGCCCAATACAGGCATCGCTGCTGCACAAAAAATGTTTTCTTGCCTTTGTACCCAGAGAACTAGCTCTGTATCAGGCGTGACAAAATTATTTGAAAGTAATTATATTACATTACTCATTACTTTCTTATTACAATCATCGATTTGAATTACATTACCGATTACCGCTTTCAAAAATGGTATTACTTTACGATTGCTTCCAAAAAGTTTTCATGCATACAAGAAGTAAAAAATGGCTGTGGCTTAGCTAAGGTTAAGCCCAGGATGCGACGCATACTAGCCTTTATTTTAGTTGTTGAACCACTGTTTAGCCTGGTGAACTGCTGTTGCTTGGCTATATTTGGTTCGGCTAGTAGAAGAAACAACTCATGCGTTACTCTGCTTCGCCTTCAAGAGTGGAACGCGACAGCGTTCCCGTCGACCCGCCAAGGGGTGTAAGACAATGGGCTACGGCGCAGCGACTACGCGCCCCGCATTGGACGCGGTGAGCGTCGAGCAACGCAGCGTTCGGCGCGGCAACGAAATGTGCGCCTGAGCAAGCGACGCACGCCTGAGCCTTAAAAACAGCTCGTTTCTAAGGCAACACCGCATTCACTAGAGGCGCTTTTGTACCGCTTCGAAGCATCGTACTCGTGGCTCAGTGGTAGCGTCTCCGTCTCACACTCCGGAGACCCTGGTTCGATTCCCACCCAGCCCATCTTGCAAGAGTTGAGCCAAAGCCACCTAGAAAAAGCGCAGCTGCTTATATACCGGCGCGACGCCGCGAGCGACGGCGCGAGTTGGAGCCCCGTTTCTCCTCTGTCGTGACGTCACGGTGTCACGTGGTATTGAAGGCGACACGCCGCGCCTGAGGAGCTGGGTTGAGCTCTAGTAATATGCTTCGCATAAAAACCTATACATATGAATTAAATCAAAACGATCATTGTGGTCTTCACTTGCGACTTAAGTTTGTGACTAGGAGGCAAAGCGACTCAAAAGGCAGGGCTTAAAGGGAAGCTGAAACACTTTTCGAAAAAAAAAAAGTTCTCTGTGGCATTCTACAGTTTTGAGTCCCCTGAACACGAATATCTGGTTCAAAAACCAGAAACCAGAAAAACCGGTGGTGGCACCAGTCTCCTGCGTAGCCGATAATTTTCGACAATCTCCGTATAATTTTGCAGACGCTCGTCCATGTTACGGCAGTCGGGCGGTTCCACAGCCACCCGGAAGTAGAGAGCTCGGGCTAACTCGTGGGCCGCCTCGTTGCCAGGAACGGACGTGTGTGCAGGGGTCCAAATTAGGCTAATTTTTCTGTTCAGCCGTCTACTGGCCAGAACCCTTGCCGCTTCCGGCGAGATCCTGCCCTTTCCAAAATTCCAGATGGCCGTTTTGCTATCACTAATTATGAAATTTGCTTCCGTTCCCACGCAAGCGAGCGCTATCGCAACTTCTTCAGCCGTTTCCGAGTTGCGGCTTCTAATGGTGGCGGCCGATCGGCGACTGCCGCGAATGACGTCACAGCGGCCCCGACCAATCGCGGGCAACAGCGGCGTTCGCGCGATGCCCTGAGGCGCTGGTGCGCGTTTTCTTTGAAAAACAGCCGCTTGCGTTTGTTTCCACCCTTTTTGAACCAGATATTCGTGTTCAGGGGACTCAAAACTGTAGAATGCCACAGAGAACTCATTTTTTTTTTCGAAAAGTGTTTCAGCTTCCCTTTAAGCCCTGCCTTTTGAGTCGCTTTGCCTTCTAGTCACAAACTTAAGTCGCAAGTGAAGACCACAATGATCGTTTTGATTTAATTCATATGTATAGGTTTTTATGCGAAGCATATTACTAGAGCTCAACCCAGCTCCTCAGGCGCGGCGTGTCGCCTTCAATACCACGTGACACCGTGACGTCACGACAGAGGAGAAACGGGGCTCCAACTCGCGCCGTCGCTCGCGGCGTCGCGGCGGTATATAAGCAGCTGCGCTTGTTTCTAGGTGGCTTTGGCTCAACTCTTGCAAGATGGGCTGGGTGGGAATCGAACCAGGGTCTCCGGAGTGTGAGACGGAGACGCTACCACTGAGCCACGAGTACGATGCTTCAAAGCGGTACAAAAGCGCCTCTAGTGAATGCGGTGTTGCCTTAGAAACTTGCTGTTTCTAAGGCTCAGGCGTGCGTCGCTTGCTCATGCGCACATTTCGTTGCCGCGCCGAACGCTGCGTTGCTCGACGCTCACCGCGTCCAATGCGGGGCGCGTAGTCGCTGCGCCGTAGCCCATTGTCTTACACCCCTTGGCGGGTCGACGGGAACGCTGTCGCGTTCCACTCTTGAAGGCGAAGCAGAGTAACGCATGAGTTGTTTCTTCGTCTAGCCGAACCAAATATAGCCAAGCAACAGCAGTTCACCAGGCTAAACAGTGGTTCAACAACTAAAATAAAGGCTAGTATGCTTCGCATCCTGGGCTTAACCTTAGCTAAGCCACAGCCATTTTTTCAGATGTATTTACACTGTTAAGATTGCTGTAGGTACTAGCCTATGTCTCCAGGTTCGATGTAGTGGTGCCTTATGTACTGTAATAATGTTTCATGGGCACGCATCTTTAGTGTAAATAAAGGTACTTCAAATTGATCAGTCTCTCCTTTGCTTTTGTTTGTGTTAGTGAAAGTTAAGAGCAGGCACCAGGGCATGCAAGTGTGAATAGCGAAGCAATTTCAATGTATGAATAAAAATCCACTAGCCCAATGAAATGTCAATCATATTTCATGGCGACTTCTGAAATCTCAATGCCATCTCAACTGGGCCACAATGTACTTTTCAGTGCTGTGACAGCAATAACTCAACAACAGGTCAACATAACTACCACAACGTCAGTTCAATGTAGCATCAATGGTAACCCAACAACCATTCAACAAAATGAAGACAACGAGCCGTCTAAGCGCAATAGAATTTCAATGGTAACAATTCAACATTGATGCACCCATTGGTGTTTCAATTAAATTTCAGTGGCCAATATTCAAGACCACTCAACAGTCAGCCCAACAATTCTCCAACAAAACTTGCACAATTCTTCAATGAAAAACTCAACATTGACCAATAATAATTCAACGCCTTCTCAATAATTTTTTTGTACGGGAAGATCTCGATGAGGGCTAGTTGGTTCGTATGTAGAACTGAGGTTTAACAGCGTGAATAAAACAAGGGCACGAGGAAACAAATACCACAGACAAGCAATGTAGAGGAAGGAGCCCATTGTAGAAGAAATTTGCATTAGTAAGATCTTGATGAGGGCTAGTTGATTGATATTTAGAACTGAGGTTCAGCATCGTGAATAAAGTAAGGACGTGAGGAAACCAATACCATAGACAAGCGCTGGAGAGGAAGGAGCTCATTGTAGAAGAACTTTGCAGTGTTACGGTCTCGATGAGGGCTATAGTTGTTTCATATTTAGAACTGAGGTTGAACAGCGTGAATAAAACAAGGACTCGAGGAAACAAATACCAGAGACAAGCGCTGGAGAGGAAGGAACTGATTGTAGAAAAAATTTGCATTAGTAAGATCTTGATGAGGGCTAGTTGGTTCATATTTAGAACTGACGTTGAACAGCACGAATAAAGCAAGGACACGAGGAAACAAATACTACAGACAAGCGCTGGAGAGGAAGGAGCCCATCTATAGAGCAGTTTTATATAAGCGCAAATATATGTGGCGAGATACCCAATAACTGGACTGGACTATCCAAAGAAACCTTCGCTTTGAAAAATTAGAATGACAGCATGAGAAGAGTCGGTTGTACTGCAAGCGTGCGGTGAGCACCACGCAGTCGAAGACATTCGCACAGGCTTGTCATCCTAAGAAAGCACACACGTGCCTTGATTGCGTCGTAGGCCGACGAGCCATGAGGTCGATGTTCATGTAGGTCTTCATGGGAAGCCAATGATCGTCTATACATGCTGATTAGTTGGAGAAGGACTTGCTGTAAGTCAAATGGAGGACATTGCCTGAATAAGCCGTCGATGGTCGATTCGCAGACTCATCGTGTGAAGCGTTGTCAGCGATTCCAGTGAATCTGGAATATGAAGACTCTTCATGAACTTATGGTAATTTGTAGTTATTGGTGTTACCTTGTTCATGTACGTGTGGAATGTACTGGCATGAAGATTAGTCCGGGGTAAATAAATGGCGCGTTGTGTCGCACTCACATCGACCAGATTTGAATATAACGGTTTTGTTTCTAGAGCACGCGCATCCGTGGGTACAAGCAAAGTTATCGCTTGAATTTTTTATGCAGTAATCAGGTGCAGTACAATGTGGCGAAACGGCGCAGACGACTGAACGGATGGAAGTGACATACGCTGGCTATGAACAAATCAATTTTTTTTACTCCGAGTCCAGCAGGACGGGAAGCATAGGACACAAAAGGCACAGTGCTATATAAGTGACTCGGCCAGCCGACAGTGCAAAGCAGTGCAAAATAACTTTACTAAAGGCCATACTTGATTAAAATGACGATTTAACTGGTTTAGAACTAGAAGCGGACCAAGAGCACAATAAAACCTGAATACTACAGCAAGTATCGACAGAGGATATTTGTAAAGAGCTGACAACAGTCCTAGAGACAAGCAAATTTCAAAAAAAACAAACAATATAGACAGTAAAAACAGTGCAGGCAAGGTGTGCCCAACTTGTTCGACAAAAAAATTAGGTATCTCGATTCCCAGTTTTGATTCGGCGCCCCTTGCCGGCACTGTTTTTCTGTGTACTTCGTTTTTGTGTGGTGATTTTCTTGTCTCTAGGAC
The DNA here is from genome assembly GCF_023375885.2 of Dermacentor andersoni. Lineage (NCBI taxonomy): Eukaryota > Metazoa > Arthropoda > Arachnida > Ixodida > Ixodidae > Dermacentor > Dermacentor andersoni. Next base: position 9,736,419 of record NC_092815.1, on the reverse strand, counting down.
TGTTGTCATCTCTTTACAAATATTATTTGTCGATTCCTGTTGTAGTATTCAGGTTTTATTTTGCGCTTGGTACGTTTCAAGTTTTACACCTGTTAAATCGTCATTTGTATCAAGTATGGCCTGTGGTAAAATTATTTTGCACTACTTTTCACTGTCGGCTGGCCGAGTCAAGTATATAGCACTGTGCCCTTTGTGTCCTATGCCTCATATTATGTGTGACTCCGAGTAGAAAAGGAATTTATTTAGTCATCGCATTGTCCTGTCTGTTCTACCCGTTCCATCCGCTGCGCTGTTTCGCCATATTGAGCGTAAACCCAGCTCAGAACCCTAAATGCGCTGCAGCTTGTGCGAGTTTCCAGAAATACCATATCTGCTTCTTAGATTCCTTCTTGTGAAGAAAGATGGCTGGGTTTTCTCATATATGGAACTGATAAAAAGACGTGCACACTCTCTGCACGTGGGAATCCCTGCTTATGCAGAGTATATCAATAATTCCCACAGTAATGGCAGCGAAATGTCAATTATAAAGATTACATGCAGCCGTTGTTACCATGCAAATGGAGTTGTTATTCCGCCGTCTTTGTCGCGCCATCGTCACGTTCATGTGACCTCGGCATTATGGCACTGTCGTCATCATCGTGCTCAGGATGTAGCACCACACTTAAGCGTGATTCCGGAAAACAAAATAAATAAACCCCATAAAGTATCTAACCTCGAACTTAAAGTTCATAGTAAAATATTTAGCGCGCACAATTGACAAGGACACAGTGAAGAGGGATACGTGAGTGCTTACTCACAACTAATTCCTCAAAGTTCATCATCGTTGTTAACAACACTCAAGATGATGCCCCTGAACCGCTACAAGACACCGAAGAAACGTGGGAGGCAATGTTAAAGGCACAGAGCCTGGAAGATCAGCGAAGTCTGGTGGACCGGGCCCGGGCTGCGGCATTAGCCAACGGCTTTCTGGACTAAGAGAGCCGCCCACCTAGGGCGAAGAAAGAACACTTTCTCGCTGTTTCACACAATAAACGTTCATTCCTCCTCCTCCTCATCATCGTTGTTGTCGTGTCGTTGTCGTCAAACAGACGCTTGCATCCCACGAATAATCGCTAGCCATACGACACTTTGAGCCCATGTGATAACACATTGCGCAAACCAAAACGAGGTTGGATGAACAACTAGCCGCTGTATTGGTAAAGCAAGGCAAAGAATGCTTCGCATTAAATTAAAACAGTGCCCCTGAAGCTCGTCGCCAGTTACACATCGGCAGGACGGGGTGAGCCACATAAGAGTCCCGTTCACGTTCCCGGGTACGATGACGAAAGAAGGTCCGAAAGGGGGCTGCACAACGGGATCAATATTCCTTCAGTCAAAGTCTTATTCGAAGGAAATATACCTTTTTTTTCAGTTTTCAATAGAGCCTTTCAAAAGGCCACATAAATAGCACGAAAACGTAGAGAGCGTGGCTGTTGAGGAAAACGGAGGAGATTGGCGAGGAACTTCTTCGCATGCTCCAGTGTTGTACTGAAGAGGGAGAGAGAAACAGGATAGGGCGAAAAAGGAAGACAGCGAGGGAGAGAGAGGGGCCGACGACCGCGAAGGGGCACCGAAGGCGCCGCGGGTCGGCGATGCAAACAAGCCGGCCCGGCGAGCCTCGCTCACGTCTCGTCCGCGAGCTCCCTAATCCCGGTCAGGCCGTATAAATTGGGCCCGATTTATGCGCCTTCCCCCGTGCACTGCACGCTCCGCGCTCGTCTTTCGGGGGCGGCTGGAGAAACTTTCGCCGATGTCCATTCAAGCCCCCAACGCGCCTTCGCCATCCCCGTTTTGTTTTTGGTGGCAGCGGCGAGAACCACAGGCAAATCGATTCCTTGCCGACCAGCCAACAGCCTTCCCTCTTGGGGCTCGAGCGACGTCTAACTGACCCCGCGGTACCCGGAAGGCACCGTCCACTGTTCTCTGTCTCGCGAATAGCACGCAGCGTCTTGAGAGCCACGACGCTGGGGTCTACCAATCAGAAACCCAACCCATAGAAATCGTCCAAACGTAGCGGCATTCCGCTATATATTACCTACTTATAAATCGTTTGATTGCCTGTCTCATGCTATCAGTAACTAGTTGTGACACGCTGCAATTGCGCGTAGGTCGACGAATTCTGAGCTCCGATTATTGACGCAAGTCCCAAGGACATTGCATCGTTTTAGTGGGAATGGGTATATAGAGGGGTTCTCGAAACCTACGCGTCCTTCTCCTTTCCACGACCAAAGCCCGGTCGACGGCTGGGTTGTGGACGATGTGAGGCGCCTTGGGTGCGGCAGCGTGCTGCTGAGGCCGACGACTGTGCAGAACAAGCCGTTGGGCCGTTTCTTTTGAGTTGCTGTAAAGTTGTAAGTCGCAAAAACTTTTTTTATAACGGAGTCGTCAAACTTTTCGGCTTACCTGTTCCCACCTCAAACCTTTTTCCATGGACTTGCACACCTAGATTTTTTACTAAAGGCACGTCTGGACCAAGTACCGAAGTATTAGATGACCTAAGTGAAAGGCCTTCGAGCTCTCAACAATGTGCATGGAACAGGCGGAGAGGCTAGCCAGGCTTACTGCTGTCCTGAAATAAGGACTCACCAACGTGCTCAGTTCCACCATACCCCTTCCCGTATTCTCCTTTCCCCCTCTTTTGATTAATCAATGAAGTTTTTCAATCCATCCATCCAACCTTTCCCTTGACAATGCTAGTCCTTGGTGCAGTGATAATGCAGAGAAAGAGAGAGAGAGATAAATGAGGTGAGATAGGCGCGATATATGATTGACAAGGTGTCTACCGACCATGAGAAACCGGGACTTCTCAGAGAGTTTGAATACTTGGAAATACTCAGGGAAAGCACAGGAAATTTGTGCTTGTATCAGGGAAAATTAGCCGTAATTTTATTGAAAGGGAAGGAAAGTCGCGCTAATGCTGGCTCAAATAACAGAGAGGAATTGTAACGAATCGTCTTTGCCGCCGTGTCGTCGGTTAGAGGAATTGCTGGTGTACAGTCAATGACCGATTTTCCAGACGCCCAATTTTTGGGAAATGCCCGATAATCCGGACGGCCTCGCGGCACCACCACGTCGTAGAGTCAATGTATAAGAACGTAGGAAATTTCGGGTGCAAGAAACCTTCGCCGTCCGATTTTCCAGACTTCTTGCCGTGGCCGCATGTCCGAAACGGCCTTATTCAAGGACACCACTGCCACCATTTTGATTATCTCGCCGCCTCGAACCGGCGCTTTCAAGCGCAGATCCGCTGGCAGCCGTAACCACCACCGCGGCAACGCTAGGCCTAGCTACGTCGGCGTTCGCTATTGTTAGGAATTTGCTGCTGTTAGCAATGGCGCCTACTCAGCCTTTGTAATCCTCGCCAATGGCTACGAAGCTCGGAAAGCGCGACGCTTTGCATTATGGCGGTTTTCGAAAGTAAGCTTCGCCTTTATGTAGAAGTCCTATGCAGTGAAGCATACTCATAGAATTTCGGTGAAGCTTAATAAGTGTGGGAAGGGGCAGTCGTCACGGGACTCAGTACACTCTAAAACAAAATTACACCCTATGGGTTGTATCTTTCCACACAACAATAAACGTCATCTGTCGTGTCCGCATTTCCTTTCTATAATGCTGCTAGCCCGGTACTTCCCAGTAACGAACGGCACGCGCGTTATCGGCTTGACAGCATTCCCAACAGGGAAGTAGCTGGTGCGGCGTTTTCAAGATAGGAAACGCAAGCAAGGCAGATGACTATTATTGTTGTGTGGCAGATATACACCCCAAAGTGTGTACCTTTGTGTGAGAGTGTATGCCATAATTATAAACGCGTGCACCCACCATCGCTTGTCACAGTACGAGCACCGATATGCCTAATAAGTGTGCTGGCAGGCCTTCAGAGCTTTTTCAGACGTGCCTGTGGCGATTTGAGTCCTTAAGGACAGTAACAGACATGAATTCATTTTTTCTTACTACTCGATATTTCGGGCATTTTCATGGCCCTTAGGGAGCCCGAAAAATGGAACGTTCACTGTACAACTGACCAAGAGGATGCTTCAAATGGTCAGTGGGGCAAACGCGCGGTGGAAGGAGGACGAGAACGGAAAGGGCCTACGCATTGAGGAATGAACGGGAAAGGAAGCGTGCCGCCGCTTCATTGAAGGAGCTTGAGCTCAAAAAAAAAAAAAAAATTGTTCGCTGATGCCGAGATGCAGGCGTCCCTCATTGAAACCAATATAAACCCTTTAGAGCAGTGAAACCCAACACTGAGGCATTATGCGCAGGCTGAGCGTGTGTTAGCACAGTTGAGGTTGACCCCCAGCTGCTAAGAGAGTATATAACTTGAGGGCAAAGTTCGGGCCTCATACAAATGAGTTCGCTATCAATTTATAAAAATAGCTCGTATTCGAAAATAGTTCTTTATGTATGCATCTTCTTTTTATACGTATTTGAAAATGTTCGACTCGGTCTGCAATTAGGTTTACAATTTTTTTCGAAGATATATTTTTCGCTGTGCGTTTTACTAACCGCTCCCTTCCGTTTTCTTTTTTAATAAAATAAACGGTACTCCTTGCTATCGAACTGTATTAAGTCGTTTTTTATTTATTAGCATGCTTACTTGAGAGTAACAGCCTCGGGTGACTTGGTGTCAGCCCGTCTTGACAAAGTTCTGTGCCACTCAGGAAATTTTGCAAAGGCACTCAGGGAAAACCTGGAAAACTCGGGGAATTTGTAAATGTCAACTTGGTAGACGCACTGCTTGATGATGATCTGTACCAAAAAAAAAAAAGGTTGCAGTACATCCAACGAAATTGTTGGAACCAAGAGATTAAGCGATGCTTTCCTGAGATGTTTCAATTAAATGCAATGCAGAGACACACTTGATGCATGCAATTTTATATTATGTCGAAGTATGAGCATGGAACTGTCCTTGTTCCTTTCCCGTCGCAGAATTTTTGTGTCATTTGGCTTCCCAGTAACTGGTCACGTTCTGCACCGCGTTTTCCAACATAAAAATTACATGCCTCTCGGCAAGATAGCGGGACGCAGAGAAACCCCCTCTACGAGACCGACATGACGACGTGACAGCAGGGTTACTCTGCCTCCGAGATCGACTACCCTGTGCAACCACACCGTCTCCAGGGAAAGCCCACTTAAGTCGGCGAGAATCCTACCCAGCATGTGCGCTAAACCACATGAACGAAGGCACACACAATTTGATTTTAATAAATGGTTATTCCCTTGAAGGCGAAAATTTGTTGCGGTGAGGACATTTCGGCACCGTTTATTTTAGTGAGTGATTCCGCATAGAACGGAACGGGCCCCAAAAATGAGTGGGGAAAACCTGTACTATGCATACGGCGTGTTTCCGGTGTGCACGAAAATGCATTTCTTGGAAGTGCGTTTACTTTGTGTGGTAGCACGCTGCCTACGATGATGCCTTACTTGGCTTATGGGGAAGTTGTGCCGTATTGTGTAACCTCACAATATATTTTGTTACCTCTATATTGTACTGTGCATCTCTCTGCTTTACAGCGAAGTTGTATATTACTCGGATCCCGAGATTTTTTCGTCTCCGTCAACAGAACAGTCGACAGAAAACCCTTCCCCGAATTGAAGCGAAAAGTGCCTCTCTCCAGCGGCATTATGCATGCAAGACTTACCGCAGTTTTCATTTCAATAAAGAAAAGCACAGAATTTGGCAGAGACACCTAAGACTGCTTACGTGTGGGAATGGATTGGGAAGCATTATCGTCCATTTGTTGAAAAGTTTCCTTCCGCATGTTCCTTGTCCGCACAAGCTCTCCCCTGCGTCATAACTGCGCGATCCGTAAGGCCAAATTAAAATGCACCGTGCATCTAAAGGCGCCCACTTGCCTGCGAGAAGTTTATGACTCGAAGGACTACTCATCCGCGTTCAATTGGACAATAATGTATTTTATTTCATATACTCATTTTAAAGTGCTAGCTCTAAAATTAGTACCCGCTAAGGTTGCTTAGTTGCTATGGTGTGGGGCTGGTAAGCACGAGGTAGTGGGATGAAATCCCGGGCACGGCGGCCGCATCTATATGGGGGCGAAATGCGAAAACATCAGTGTATTTAGATTTAGGTGCACGCAAAAGAACCCCAGGTGACTCAAAATTTCTGTAGTCCCCCACTACAGCGTACCTCATAATCACATCGGGGTTTGGGCACGTAAAACCCCATAATCTTTTTTTTAATTTTTAAAAATATTAGTGCATTGAACTTACAAAGATTAAAACGTTAATTCTAAAGGCGTTAATTCTAAACGCGTTTTTGTCAATCGCACAGCGGCGCGTGCTTTCTACCAATCACAAGGCGTGGCACCGCGTGGCACCGCGGCTGTGCGGGGGAATAAATAAATAAAAATTGGCTGCGGCTTCAATCAGCTAACCCTGGATATGCAAAGCGAAAATATTGTTTAGCCTGGTTAAGTCTTGGCTTCACTTGGTTAACCTTTGATTTAGCTGTAATTATTATACTTAGGCATACAATCAGCGTTAAGTCAGGTATGACGGCTGTGCCTAGGTCGATGGCTGGATATTACTTTGATTAGACTTGGGTAGGCATGCATCGTTCGACGGTGCGACGCCTGTTGGGCCACAGGGAAAGCGCGAGTGCCAGACATGCAAAGAGACGCCGCGAACATGCGCAGCATCAAAGCACAAACGGACGGGGCGCGAACGCGGTCGCTACATTGATCTCGACGGTGCGACGCCTGTTGCATTCCGGACCCTCTCCAGTGAAGCAGCTCACCGGGCGGTATCCGTGGGGTGGTGAGACGCCGCTTGTCGCCGTCTTCTCTGAGCGTTGCGCTCCCGCGCAACGCTCAGAGAAGACGGTCTGGCCTCGCTCTCATGCATGTTCAAGCTCGCACCTGCTCGCACTGACTAGGCGAGCGCGGCACTCCTCGTAGCCAGTCGCGCCATGGTCACGCGTCGAGTCACGTGGTCAGGTGGCAACCCAGCCGCGAAGAGCCCATGCGCCAAGCCGGCGGCGGCGGTAGAGCTCGGCGCGGCGAGTCACGGGATGTGTTGCCAAGGCTACGGTGCAGCTTCGGTCAAATGAAGGTTAAATTGCTGGCGACGACGAAACACGGCTCGAAAGCTAGCTCTCCTCTAATGGAGAGTAGATGTAAGCATGAAATGGCAACCGGCGAAGCAGATTAGTTGGAGAACGATACAAGTCACAATGTTAAAATGGGCGTAGTGCTTGTACGCTACGGCACACCCTACCACACCACACTACGCCATTCCATACTGCGCACTGGTCCATGTGGACGTTGCCCAGCTAGAAGAAAACCGGCTGAAGGCGGCACGACTGCCAGTAAAAGACGCCAGGGAGACCGAGCGCACTGACCAGCTAGAAGAAGAAAAGCGCCTGAAGAAGGCGCGACCAAACATCTCAGCAAATCTGGGTTCCTGTTCCGTGATCTCGACGCAAGATGTCACATGCTGGGCCGCAACTGAGCAAAAGGCTGGCCTCACGGAACGTTCGCTTGCCAAAGCTGGCTGCGGGACGTAATGCTCTTGCTCAAGTTTTATTGCGAGAGCAATTATATGGACACTCCAGGCGCATTTCTGCCGTTGTCATCGGCGTCGCCGTGAGGTTCCATATGAGTGAAAGCGTGTGAGGGTGAGCCGGCGAATGCGGTTCAATCTCGCGTGCCCGAGCGAGGAACGCGGGGGGTGAGGCAAGGGAGGAGGGGCGTTCTTCTCCAGCGGCCGCTACGGTGCCTTGGTCTTATCCTCACCCACCGCTGCGTACAGAGTGGAGACAACCGTGGCGTCTACTGCAGCGTTGTCCATGTGAATCGCGGACTCCGTAGTAGACGTCTTTGTCGGACTCTGTAGGGACGCGTTGCCGGCACTCGTGTGTCTTGGAAGCGGTCTGCGACGTGGCTAAAGCGCGCGCCCACGCAGGCCTCATTTTGAAAGCGATCTGCGATGTTTGCAGAGTGCTAGCAATGCCAGTAGCTTCGTATGCGCTCTGCTTTCGACGTTCTCGTTCACGCTGAAGCGAGAGATGCAAAAATGTCAATTCGTTAGCAGTGTATTCAATGGGGCTGGTTGGTTCATCTTTAGAATACAAACAGGAACAGCGCAACACAGGGCGAGCGAGTAAAGAGCACAGGACAGAGCGCTGTCCAGAAACAGCGCAACACAGGACGAGCGCTGTCCAGCGCGCTGTCCTGTGCTCTTTACTCACTCGTCCTGTGTTGCGCGGTTCCTGTTTGCATTCTAAGGTCAATGCGCTTGTTACTGCCGTGATTCCTCACTGGAGAATGTTCTAAGCGAGTTTCCGTGCTCATCGAGCGAGATGTGTTCATCTTTACCTGTGCGGGCGTGACACCGTGCTGGTTAACTTAGTTAAAACACGTTGGCGGGCTAATTTGTCTGAATCCCTGCTAGAACGTGTAAGCGCGACTGAACAAGGACGCAGAAACACGCAGACACACAAAGAGAGCGCTGGCTGTTTCTTTCTACGTCCTCATTGGCTCACGCTTACACATTCTCTCATTGTTAATTTGTTTAGTAAGGGAATGTTTACAAGTTTATACGGCCGATAAAAGTACTATCGTTACTTCGTGCAGCTATCTACTAATTTGATATGGCAATTGGTGCTTCGACTTTCGGGCGAAACTGCGTTTTCTTTCCTTCCTTCATGAAGGCAAAGCAGCGCCTCAGACACTACCGGTGCCACGCCACACAGCAGCTCAGCGAGCGCAGTAGAGCCGCAGCAAATTCCGTTTTCCAGAATTGAAGTGTATGCTGCCTGTATCTGCCTTTCGATCGTCGCTGTTGGAAATTACAAATAAATGTTAAGCGTACTAGAAGTTCCAGCTTGAGGGATATTGGGAAGAAACATTAGAAGGAACTCGGAAGCAATATTTTTGTAACTTGTTTGGGAGTAAGTACCCTATGTAACGCGGTCCTGTACAAAGGGGGGGGGGGGGGGGGGATCTCGTTTTGTTCTCGCAACTTGCCCGAATGTTCTGGTTTGGGTGCCCAGATAACGTCTCTGTCTTTTGGCTCAAGGTCACTAAAATATCGCCGACAACGGGAGCTAAAAGCATTTCGTGCTTAAGAGGAAGCTTTAGATCGGGTGCTCCTATCTAAATACAAGTAAAAGGAGTATTCGATTTTCACGGCAACAAGTGCACCAAATTTGTCCAGGTTTATTGCATTTAAAAGAAAATCCTAAAATATAGTGACTGATGGTCCCGAATTTTTTATTTATGTTGTGAGTTTTTTTATGAAAAAGTGGCAAAAATCGAAAATTTGCAGAAAAGGAAACTGTCAAGTTTACTCCTCTCCAACTCAGCAATGAAAAACGATATCGCAATTATATTAATTGCATCTAATAGTACACCTAAAGCGGACAAAATTGACATATTACGCATGTATCTGGAAATATGTATTAGTATGGAAATACAGCTTTTGCAGAGCCCTTGTACACAACTTAACGAATTCACGTAAGATATAAAATAACATATCAAATTTGTCCGCTTTCAATTATCTAGTGATTGCCGTTTACAGAACCGCGATATCTGTTCTTGAGGCAGATATACTAATTTGTAAACTACGGGCTTCTATCTTTAACATCTTTTTAACGAAATCTGGGCATTAAATCGAAATTCCGCTTGCTACAGTTACTAGAATTTAACTTTGTCCATAAAATGCAACAAATTTTATTAAAGTTGGTCCAGGGGTAAATTAAGAGAAAGTATTTGCGTTTTAAATGTATTTAAATTGGCTGCGTCGGAGTTGGGCACGAGCTAAAGCTTCCCCTTAAAGACGCTGAATGCGAGGCGTCCTTATGCGCGTCTATACCCGACGTTATCGGCGCGCGGGCGAACGCCGCTCGACGCCGGGCGCGTCGGGGCGCGTCGCGGCGCGTCGCGGCGCGTCCGCTTGGTTGGCTGCACCAGTGCGTCGAACCATCCGTCGAACTATAGCTGTTCTCGCCAATGTGAAGTAACGTATACGTGCGCTCACACTACGTCGGGCCATTAAATGCGAAGCTTAAGCGTCCTCCATTTTTACCGCGACAGCTTTGAGGAGCTCGTATCGCAGAAAAGCCGGTGTCGTCCGCATCGGCGGCGTTGGCCGTGAGCGAAAAATGGCGGAAGGCAATTCATAAATAAAAACAACTTGCAAGATGGCTTGGGTGGGACCAGGGTCTCCGGAGTGTGAGACGGAGACGCTACCACTCAGCCATGAGTTCGATGCTTCAAAGCGGGAGAAAGGCGCCTCTAGTGAATGTGGTCTTACCTTAGAATCGTGCCATAGAAAGGTATACTGCGGTGTATATCGGTAATTATGAGCATGTAAATTACAGAAGTCGCAGTTAAACGCGTAGCAAAGTACGTTTCCGCTACATTTCTTCTGCGCTTGGCGCGCACGCAGAGCCATCTTGCGGCAAACACAGAAGACCCCCTCCTCGCAATGTACGGCGCTGCCCCGACAGATGGCGCGCCACTCGCCCGCTTCTCCCCTTCGTCTCGTTTGAGCTCTTGCTCAGGCGCACGTTTCGTCCTTGTGTGACTCAAAGCTTGCCGAGTGAATGAGTGGGTGGTGCGAACGGGGTGCGATAACGCTATCGCGTTCCACTCTTGAAGGCGAAGCTTAAGCGTCCTCTAATTTTTTTTATGCACTCATGACGTGACGTCACCACCTGTTCATCGGCCTCGCCATTACACGCCCAACGACACACGTCTAGGCCTCATGTTTATTCAGCCATATGGCTACTACGTGACGTGAGCAATGACGCACGCACTAGGGACAGCTTTAGTCAACCAGAACCGTGGAAGTCATGCGATTATTTTACCTTGAAAACATTTGTCATTCATTCCTTCTTGCAATTAATGGAACACTTCTTACTCCACATCTCCCTTTTCTTTTGGTCACGACAAGCTTTGCTCAAGAATTGCCTTTATTGGGCTTCCTAAAGAACTTGTCCACAGTAATACTTTTTTAAAAGCCAGATTCATTCTACATTGTTTTTTAAGCGTTGATCGAACGTTGCTAAGTATAGCACTTCTACATAACCTTTTCACTGAAATTATGTATCGAAAGTCTTTGTCTGTATTTGGTCAAGATTTTCTTTGCAATGTCCGTAAAATGAGTATAACGTCAGCAGCGAAAAGATCTTACAGCGAAGCTGTATGACTTGGATTCCGGGCATTTTTGTTGTCCGTGAACAAAATGTATAATCATCAATGGCTCATACTCCCGTAAGTAAGCAAAAAATGCAGTGGCTCATAACCCGCCCCGTAAGGTAGAGTCTACAAGCACTCAACGAAGTGAAGCGAAGATTGCTTAAATTCTTTCTAATCACGCGTACAACATACAGAACAGCATGTCGAGAACTGTCATCATCAATGACTCATAACTCCGTGAGCAATGGCTCATACCCCCGTCAGCAAGCAAAAAATGCAATGACTCACAGTCCCGTAAGGTTCATGGCTACTCACTTTATGTGAATCAGCGGCGATGGCTCTACCCCTGTTGTCGTTGTCGGTGATCTCAATGTGGATGTGTCCGTACCGAAAAGGGAGTGGTTTACGCGTTCCGTGTTGCAGACGTGTCGTTTGCAATGCCACACCAATCCGGCCCAACCGACCACCCAGCGGCGTACGTGCATCGATTTGACGTTACCAAAGAATGTGATTGCAGTTGTGAGTGACATAATGACCGCCAATCAAGACAATAAATGAAGACCCTGTAACGTAAATTGATTTCAATATGTTTTTTATTCCAATCTCCTAACGTCAAATTTACGTAACCACCGACGCAAGCATCGGGCGGTGACCCGCAGCGGCACCTGAACTGCCCAATCAAACGCTCTCCTCGTTTATAGGAGGTCACTTTTGTTTGCTTTCAGAACGAATAACATTGCCTACACTGGGCAGCTTGTCTTATACAATTGGCTGACAAGAGGCGAGGAGCACGATCAAGTGGAGGGGGATTCAATGGGGCCGAGCCACTGCACTGAAAATCGATAACCGGATGAAGAGGGTGTCGGTGTCTATGATTGGTCCGTTTTCCCTTATTTAGCTTGCGGTGGCTGGTAGAAAATTGAGGCGGCATGCAACGGAAGCTTAAGAATGACACTACAACGGATCCATAGCAAACAAGAGTTGGCAGAACGAAGTCGTAAACGTGCCAAAATTTCTCGAAAACGTTACGCGGCCACGCAGAAAGCTTTATTGTACGCAAATAAACCCATGCTCTCCGGCAGGTGCGAGCAGCCAGTGCCTGAGCGATCGACGGCAGTCATCTTTTATTCCTTTCGGAACGGGGTAGCCTACGGCTATTGAGAAGAAAATTCAGTTTTGTTCGGCATATTAATGCATCGTTAACGCGTGCACGTCACTTTGACGTGGTGAGATTTTGCGGTTTGGTGGTGTCGCGTGACAGTCAGGTGAAGGGGGTGCAGCCCGAAAACTTTTGACCAATAGTCGAGCGCTAATGGCGAAAAGGCGCCGATTGAGAAATAACTATTTTTCTTTTGTTCGGTCAAATCATGCACAATCAGTGTGTACACGTCATAACAGATGGGGAGCTATCGCGGTTTTCATGACGTCGTGTGACATACAGGTGAAGTGGTGGTGGTCCAAAAAAGTTTTAGACCAATCGCGGAGGGCTGATTGCAGAAGTGGAATAGAAAAGTTTGGAATAGCTTTACGGTATAGCGCCCAGAGTATGCGTTACTTTCGTCGCGATGACCACCCATCAAGACAATAAATGAGTTCCTACTTTCTTCAATATTATGGGTCACCTCCGTGTCGTCTGCTAAACAGCTTCGCTGGTCAACCACCTTCATAGAGATTCATGATTCATGATTTCATGAATTTTTCTTAAAGTTGCACACTTTCATCCTGTCAGTTAAAACTTGAGTTCGTGAAAACGGATTATATGTAACCTGGAATGCAAATTGTAGAATTCCCAACCAACCGGAGACAATAGAACATTGATTTATTTTTTCTCGTGACGAGTTGTATTTTTGGAACATTTTAGGAATACAATAAAAAAGGAACTTCCTGCCACATCCTGCGGCATCCGGTTTTCGTGGAGCAGTTTGTTCTAGAGAAACGAGATGGCGCTTTCGGCGGCACGCCGCACGTTGCCTCAGCGACAGCGCACGAATACGAAACCATTACCGGCATCGACATTGCTTCTGTGCGATCACCTGTCGAAAATGCTACTGAGTTGTCGCTAACGCATTGTGCTCCTATCATGCTGGATTGTTTTTTTTTTATTGTTTCTCGTGCCGAATTGTATTTTTGGGACATTTTACAAAAAAAAAAACAATCAAAAAAGAACTTCCTGTCACATGTTACGGTATCCGGTTGCTCCCTTTGAAAAAGACAGTCAGTAATACACCATATGATTTTTTATCTTGGTAGGACTCTATTCCTTATGGAGAAGTCGCATGAACGACAGCCATGCCGAGCCACTTCGCTCGAGAAAGTCTGTCTTTCGACAATAGGCTGCTCAAATGCGTTGTATGGATGGAACCTTTGATTCCGTTCCAGAGTAAATTTCGCTTCTGGACGCTTGGTTTAGCGTGCCCGATTTATGAACTTTCATTGGACTGCGTAGCCAGTGTGCATTTCTTTTTCATGTGTGTCTAAACGTAATGTCAATAATTTTCGCGTGAGAGTACTCAGAATTCCTTGAAATAAAGAGGAAAGAAAAGTGTCTGACGTTCAACGTGGCTTAAACCTAGTTATACGCGCGAAAGCTCTATTAAGCATGGTTAGACATCGCTCTTGAGTGCTTCTTCCGGGCGAGATATAACGGCAGGGTGCTCAGACTCAGTCTGGCGCGTGCGGCTAAGAGTTGACGCGCTCGCACCCGCGCCTGCTTCTTCATCCATGGAGAGTCTGATGCCTTCGTCCTGCAGCGAACATAAAATATGATGATGATGATGATGATGATGAAGCTGCAGTTGCCGGGAAGTTGAAACTGTAGCATACGGAGAAAGGAATGACGTCACTACTAGTTACACTTTCACAGGTAAAAGAACCCACCTAGTAACTGATTCAATTTCTGTTGTGATAGTGCTATCAGAAAGCCACGTACATTTATCACTCCGGAAGAGCAGCGTCAACACGATGAGCTTCGACGTGAGTGGCGACGGGAACAACAACGTCGACGTGCACAATGGCGTCGTGCTCAGGCTAGGCAGAACGCAGCTGTCAATCATTTTGTTTAGTGCATTGTTCAATCGTTTAAGGCTACGTCACATTGGTTTATCGGATCAGGTGATACCACAGCTTCGCTGGCCGACGACTTTCACCGCGTGGATTGGAGGCCAATTTTTTTCTTTCTTTGCTTTATTGCTTTTATTTCTGCTTGCAGTGTTTTCGTTGGAGAACAGCTGCGTAAGGTTGCGCAAATACGCTGCCCGAAGTGTATAAAGCAGGTGCAGTAACTTCTCTAAAACCATTCTTGATGAAAGCCCCGATCGCTGGTCGAAACGTCTAAAATGGATTTCTTGCGGTCTTCACGTGAATGTCTTCATATATATAAATATATATAGGCCGGTTAATTGTGGCGCCGCTGTAGTTTGTATGAGCTATTCAGCAAGACAGGAGCAGCCATGGTGAGCAATGTCCTGGTGGGTTAGCTAAGAAATATTCGATTATTATTATTATTGCTATTATTAATTCTTCTTCTTCTTATTCTTATTATTATTATTATTAGTAGTAGTAGTAGTAGTAGCAGTAGTAGTAGTAGTAGTAGTTCCGATGTTATGCAAAGCAATTCGCATCTAGCAGGTAATACAGCATCGTTTGGTGTTCTGCAAAGTTTTGTAGATGGAGCAACGTGTTAGCATCAGACGAGCAATTGCTTGGACAGCAGTATAAGGCGATGGCATGATCACACATGCATTCTACTACTCTGGTGAACAAATGTTGCAACCTCTTATGTTATATACATTTAGCGGATCCCGAAAGTGGTAGTAATGTCTCATAGCGCCTCAAAGCAGTTCACCACAAAATTACTAGAAGAAATTCTCGTCCTTGGCGCTTCAAACGCATTGCTATTTCGTAAATTGACAATTGTCGACAAAATATCTTGCTATAAGCGCAACAGTTTCCAATGGCTACATGTGTGCAGGGTGACCAATTGGCTTGCTGTGTTTAGAAAGCATTGAGTGCTTGTAAATTTAGGAAAGTAACACGGAGTGAATGACGTCGCGCGAACGTTTGATGCCGCAAGAACGATGGTTAGACCAATCCATCCGCTAGGGAACTAACTGAACAACCACAGCCGCCAGAGTTAGCTTAGCAACGTCTGTGGGAAAGTGAACGTCTCAAATCGGCCCGCTACCGGGAGCGAAGACTAGGGGATATTGGTGCACTGGCGCTTTTGTAAGCAACTTAGTACTACGCAACGCCAGGCATGCGAGGCATTCGCGCGTTAAAAATTATGGTGTCTTACGTGCCAAAACTACAATCCAATTAATTCGCCTGTTCTCTTCCTGCGCCTGCGGCTTATTCAAACTGACGATTGCACACACGATCCGATCTAGCTTTCTAAGAGGAAGCTTTAGCTCGGGCCCAACTCCGACGCGGCCTATTCAAATACACGTAAAGCGCGAAAACGTTTTTATTACATAACCCCTGGACCCATCTTAATTACATTTGTTGGATTTCAGAGAGAAAGTTAAATTCTAGTGAGTGTTCGAAGCGGAATTTTGATTTAGGGCCTGAATTTTGTTACAAGAACTTTAAAGAATTCGGTATGTCCAAAAATTTAAAAGCATGAAATTTACAACTTAATAGCTCTGCTTCAAAAACAAATATCGCGGTTCTGTCCAGAGCATCCATTAGATTACTTACAACGGACAAATTTAATATATCAATTGATAGCTTACGTGAACTTGTTACATTGTTTACAAGGGTTCTACAAAAGGTGTATTTACATATTACTAAATTTTCTAAAATTTATGTGTACCATCAGTTTTGTCCGCTTTAGATGTACTATTAGTATTAGGTTCAGTTTACAGAATTCTGATATCGTTCTTCATTGCTTAGTTACCAAGTTGTAAACTTGATAGTTTCATTTTCTTACATTTTTTTTAATTTTTGACAGTTCTTAATAAAAAATGACGACCTAAATAAAAAATTCGAAACCAACATTCACAGGATTGTAAGTTTTTTTTTTAATGCAAGAAACGTCGTCAAATTCCGTGCGGTGGTTGCCGCGAAAAAGGAATTTTCCTTTTGCATGTATTTAGAAAGGAGCAACCGATCTAAAGCTGTTGCCATGCGACGCGATTCGCACGCCTATTGTCTGAAACGTTATCCGACGTTGACCCGTTAGGAATATGATGTGCGTCTGTGGGGACCGTTGCTCAAAGCCCACCATCAACACACTATATTTTATTCGAGAGGCCGGAATTCAGGCGAGACAGGAATCTGCGTACCTGACTACCGCAAACTGTCTGCTTAAGGCAAGCAATGTTTCTCAAGAATGTCAAATTTGCCGAAGAAATAGGTTCGAGGGTCTAAACGTGGTTTATTGGCGAACATCACTTTATCCTGTCACCTAATAGCAGTGATATGTGTTGTTAAACGTGCTCACTATGCTGCCCGGCCAGCAGATTCTGTGTGAAGCAAAGAGCGCAATGTAAACGTGATAAGGGATATCACGGTGCTAAGCAATAAGGTAGAAAAAATAAGCAAGGAAGCGTAGCACCCGCTCGAGCATGTCAGACAGACTGGACAAACAGTTCCACCAGAGATCGATCTTGTTTGCTTGCAATATTCGCTAAGATAACCCAACTCCCACAAATGGAGAAACAGGGTAACATCACGTACCTACGCCGTAGCGAAGATTTACGAGGAACCGCGATAGGCGACGACAGGCTGCTCTGTTTTATTCAACGGTACAGCCATTCGTCCATGTTACTTCTGGTCCAAGTCCGTGCTGTTAGTTTGCTGGGTAAAGCAAAGCTCTGCCTTCTCAAGAAAGAAAGAGAGAAGGAAAGAAAGAGAAAAATGACCACCGAAAACAACAGTTTGAGTGAATCATTCCCTGGGCCGGAAAAACCACACCACTGGTAACAGCTGTCGGCCCCGCACTCTGTACGGGCAGCGCAGTAGCACGGCAGCTTTTGCAGTAACGACCGTTGGGAACTTCTGCTGCGCGAGCGCAGGGCTGGCGTGTATCCGCGCACACAGGACAAGTGAATGCCCAACACAAATGAGAAAAGGCAGCGTTGAATGTGGTGGCAGTGAGCTACAGCAGCCGACTACAAATACAGGTTATTGTATTCGTCGTCATTGCGCCACTTCACAGTGGTTTCCATCTTCAGCATAATCAGCAATTTATTCTTAGTGCTTACCGTAGCAGAACGCCGGCCCAATCAATTAAGCACGTCAAAAACCTACTTGCACCTGCAGTAACGTTCGACAGTTGACAGTTTCCGTGTCAACTGCAGTGTTTGCGTGCAAAATGCAGGTAGTGAGAGTAATAGTTATCCATAAATGAGGCGACAAAATTAATATTGGCAATTATCGACCAGTTTCTCTACTTCCTGGGCTATTGAAGGGCCTCGAAAAAATTGTTAAAGTTCGTATTGATAACTTTTTGCGAAAATATGCCTTACTCACCGAGTGTCAGCACGGGTTCAAGAAAAAGCTGTCTACGGAAACTGCTTTAAGTACACAAAAGGACCTCATTCTAGAGAACATTGAAAACAGCTTCTGCCTTTAGGGTTATACTCATATTTCAGCAAAACATTTGATAGAGCCATCCATAAATTGCGCTTTTAAAACTAGAAAAATGTGGCTTCCGAAGAATAACAGTTGAACTTTTCCGACCTTACATAAAAAGCTGACATCAATATGTTGAAATTAGTGAGAACAGGTCCCAGATAAAACCTTTGGCATCGGGTGTGCCACAGAGTAGCATCCTTGGTCCGATACTTTTCCTGTATTACATTAATGACATTCTGCAAATTAGTGATATGTGCAAATTTGTCGCGCATGCTGATGACTGCTCCATTTTCTTTACATGTAATTATTTAAAAGAAATAATGCCGATAGCAAGTTTCCTTTGTCATAAACTTCGAGCATGGTCTAAGGCAAATGGTCTAGTTGTCAATGAAGCTAAACCAAAATGCGTTATTTTTCGTGCTCAGGGAAGTTCTACTACATTGCCAGATAATATTACTTTGGGTCCGTATAAAATCAACATTACGCCCTCTATAAAAACCCTACGCATAATATTCACAGTGCAGATGTCCTACAATGAACACATTAGTCATGTTTGCTCAAATGTACGAAAAGTTGTTGGTGTGTTAAATCCAAATCGAAGTGCATTAACTTTCCATGTTAAGTTTCTCATTTACCATGACTTCTTCCATTCACACCTGTTACTGGTCATTCATATGGGGTAACACTACTGCGGAAAATATTCAAATGCTGGAAATGCTTCAAAATAAAGCGATTCGGGCGATAGCAAACGTTTATTTTTCCGAACACATGGAAAAGCTTTTTCAACATTACAGAATAATCAGAGCTGGGGACATATACAACTTCGAAATGCTACCAAGCTATATAAAATCTATGTTGGGAGAACTGTATTCCTTTTTAAACCTCGTAACTTTGCAACAAAATCGAAGTACATATTCATATCGTCGCAAGGCACCTTGGCAGATCACTTTCTCGCGTAATAATTTTGTCTGTCAAAGCCTTTTTCATACACTGCCTTCACTACTTCACTATTTCAACCAACAAAATGTCGATGTGTTACCGCTAAACAAAACCGAAACATTGGATATGTTCTTATAGAAGTTTGTTGCTAAACGATCTAACAGTTTCGCAGAATTTAACAGTTTCGTGTTTCCACGTTTACCCTTGTAACTATGATCCTTAGAATCCTGCTTTCTTCTGCAGTGACTTTGTCTGGGCAGCGGGTCACGGTTTGCGCTGTGGACTCGATGCAGCAAAGGGTGTTGTGCTCTGTTCACACTTCTAAATTCCGAGCATGTTTTTTTTTAATTTAATCTGTTTCTTTTTTATACGGATGCACATATATACTTTAAAGTATGTAAAAATTACTTCTGAAAAAAAAAATAGCAAGCGTTTCTTGATTGTAACTTACGCTTCCTGTACTTCTTTTAAAAGTTATGTGCTTTCCTTTTTTGTATTCTTATGCTATGTGCAATCGAAATTGTGTCAAAATAATAATGCACGAGATAAGAAATTGTAATTGTATACAGAACGTTATTTTACACATCTGCATTGCAACCACTTTCCATATTATAACATGAAAGTATGTACATGTACCTCTGTTAAAATGATCTTATGCGAACACTTTATTCGTTGTTGCATTGATTCACCAGCCTCGCCACTGTCTGCCTGGGAAGCCGGAGCTTTCTCATGTCGAAGAAATTTCAGTTTTTTTTTCGGCTCTCCCTTTTTCACCTTCTGTATGTTGTGGTCAAAATAAAGCATGACGATGATGATGACGATGATTTGATGATGATGATGATGATGATGACCTCCTTGTGTCAGCAACACGGGCTTATCCTACAGGCGACTACTGAAAAATTTCGAGATGCGCACTAGTTCAAGGCAGCGTGGTTTTACTGACGACAGCTAGATGAGGCCGCTTTACCAAAAAACTTGCACGTCTACCTGCGTCGACGCTGCATTCGACTTCGTTCTGACAGCATTTATTTTTACTATCCGCCTCCCGGTATCCCAGCCACTTTTGTTTTGCGATCAAGACCTCGTTCATATATTCAATTTTCGTTCCGCCCTTTCACTATGACATCACGAATTATACAAACATTAAGCTTTAAGTTACTGTCAGTAATTTTTCTAAAAAGTTCAAAATGCCCTTTTTCAAGCCACGCATTTCCTTGCACTGCAAAAAAATGTGGCATCGCCCCCGAGTTCAGCCACACTCAAGTGATCGTCAGGCATCATACCTAGGCAACCAAGGAGTTAATAGAGACATAGAACAATCATCTCAAAAATAGATACGTTTATCAGTTTTAATGCATGAGAAAGAACTTACTTTTGAACGACTAACTTTTCACTTCGTTTGTTTAACCTTGTGTCGGTATATATTGTTCTGTTTTGCATGGATAAACCTTGTTTGGAGAGTCGGCACTTGTGTTGCCGTGCTTTTAGTGCGTGTATTTGTTGTTGTTTTTCTTCTATTGCGCCATTTTAAAAATTATCCATAAAATAGACCACTCAAGCAATCATAATCTGGACGGACCAGTCATTGAATAAACCAAAACATCCGGAGCTCCACATTTACTATATATAAGAAATGCAATACAGGAGAGCTCTCGATTAATTTTGACCACCTGTTTTTTAATTAACCGAACACAGTGATATGCCAGAGGGAAGAGGAAGAAGACGGGACGCCTTTTGAAGACTTATGGTACTCCTGTTTTCCAATAAAGGAACAAAAAGAACAAAAGAAAAGAAACGCCCAACGAAGAATAAGGTAAGTGCGACACCTAAAAAAAGAAGCCAGGGGAAAAGAAGGAGCTCATGCGAGCAATTCACGAATCTTCACCTTCCTGAATCCAGTTTTTACATAGCTGCCACATCAGAACATGCGCTAAGGCAATGCGCTCACAAAGAGAGAGAGAGAGAGAGAGAGAGAGAGAGAGGCATAGTGACACAGAAATATTGTAGACTACGACTCATTTCATAAGCAGCAGTGCCTATGCAATCCACGCATCGCAGTAATCTTACAGAAGATTATTGAAAGAATAAGCCGTACACAATGAGCATTACCGCGAACACATACCACATAATGAGTTATGCAGCGTTACAACATGTGAAGCAAATACAGATGCCTGCATGCGCCGACTAAGTGTTTAAAACAGTCTTGCCACATGTATGCCAGTCTGACCAATGATACATCAAAGACAGCGAAGTTTTACACGCGAGTTCTGACATCCTGCGGAAGTACTGCGGAAGGCAGCAGCAGTCGGTGCTGCGTTCGAGCATGGTCGTGACTGGCCGTTCTTATAGTGACGGCTGCCACGCAGGCTACGATGCAACAGCACGGCGTCGGCACTCATCGCCGCAGCCGTCCGTGCTGACCTGCAAGAAGGAGTATGACATGACGTGAGAGACACGAATTGCGAATTGCATGTTAAAAAGTTGCGCTCCTGAGTTACTGTTTTTGCAGATGAGGTATACGTGAAGTTTTATTTCATGGCAATGTGACTGTGTACATATTTTCACAGTAGTCGGTTCTTGAACGTGGTCAATACAGACCGATTAGGAAAGAAAACAAGAAGCGCATACTTTCTATCGCACGCCCACAAACGATGCTTTATATCAATCCAACCACATATAACTAGTAACAAACATTAATATGGGCCACGGCCAGGTATGGAGTCTCTAACTGGTCTGTAAGCTACAGACTTGTCATCAAAGTTCACACATCAACATATGATTTGGCGTGGGCCGTCGGGTGAGGTCGCGGCCGGAATGGTGCTGACGACGAGTGGGCTGCTGCTGAGGTACCCTAGCTGGAGCTGGGAGGCGAGACGACGTGGCATGACGAGGCAGGAGCGTCAGCCAGGAGACAAGGCGTGGGGCATGCAAGCTGTGGTCGGTGCTCCGCTGGACGCCCCACGGGCACGTTGAGCCGTAGGCTGTGGGACACCAGACATAGGCAGGATCGTAGGCAGATTGCTTCTTCCGACGTTGCTGCCTTCTTCTCTCCTCAGAATGGCGCCGCATTGCACGCTTGCGCTACGAGACTTTCACAAGATTCTTCTTTTTCGCCTTTCTCGGGTGCCTTTGCACAATCATGCTCGTGCCTTCATCGTCGTCGTCGTCTTCGCATTTCTTTTGGCAACGCAGCACGTGCACCTCATGACAGGCAGGTACTTTCCTGCATTTGTTCTCTGACAAAACGCCTAAGATGGAGATACGGTTGGAAAGGCAGGGAGATTAACCGGAAGAGCTTCTCGTTTGCTACCCTGCACTGGGGCAAGGGTAAGAAAAGATGAAAGATGGAGAAAATAGCGGAATGATAAAGCAAGGACACGGAAACAGAATGAGAGGTGTGGAACTCCTCTAAAAAGTGTCTCCAATGTATGTTTGTTTGTCCATTACTTTTCAGTAATCTATGGCTCGCAATGCAACGGAATGATAAGTTAGTCTTCAAAGTAGCCATCACTGCGCGCCTATCGATGCCGCAATCAAGAGGCTATGTCGAAATGGCCATGTGGCATGCTGTCTGGCGGTAAGTCTGTAGGTGAGCAGCTATGACTTTATTTAGTTTTTTCGAACCGAACACATGCTGAATGAAGAGCGGCTCGAAAATCCAATCCATCGGGGAGATGCCTTTATGCGTTTATTGCGATAGCAATTATATGATAGACAAGCGGGTTTTACAGCTGAGCTGCTAGCCTCTCGTTAATCGGTGTTTTTCGTGTCCATGTGCACGAGCAAAAGTTTGGGCCAATCCCGGAAGTAGTGCGATACTGGGCCGACCCGTGGCGTAGGTGACGCAGGCTTCAAGCACTCAGCAAAGTGAAGCGAAAAGGGCACACATTCTTTGGAATCACGCATGCAACATACAGAACAGAATTTATTTCAATAAAGACCATGCACAAAACATGACAAATATTTTTAAAGCACAAGCAACAGACAGGTCACACAAAGACGGTCATACACGACAGGCGCCTGTCCTGTGTATGACCTTCTTGTGACGTGTCTCCTGCTTGGGCTTTAAAAATATTAGTTAACTGTGCAGCCACTGGGCTCACTGTACGTTCTTCTATGCACAAAACAAGCATCCGAATCACATAATTGATGATAAGGCCCTACTGATAACCACGCAAAGCACGTAGCGCTCCCCGCACACGTTTCCCGGTAAAGATTGCTGTTGCGCAGGCTGCCGCGACGTCGGTTGTTACACCACGAGGCTTTCACATATGAAAGAACCAGCCTAGCAACTGGTTTCGTTGTTGTTGCAGCGACGCCATGGGTAGGCGACGCGGAGTTAGGACTCCAGAGGAGCAGCGTGAATACGAGGAGCTGCAAAGGGAAAGAGAAACGGTAATGCGACCAGCAGTGGTGCACTGTCAAAATTACCATTACTCACATTACTCTAAATTACCGTTACTACCACTACTCTAAAGCATTGCACACCGCCCTCACCAGCTGTGGTTTCCAACAGCGTCACTGGACATCCGCTTTCGCAGGGTCCGGATAGTGAGCAAATTTTTCTTTGCCGTCGGTGTCGCCGTGAAGTTCCATATATATTTAGATATACGTATTCCATATGCCATGCTAAATGACATTAGCTATATGGGGGTATATTGCAGCACCGTTCTATCACCAAAAGTGCTCATAAAAGGCGTTACATTCCTGAAAATATTTTTCCTCAGTATTATGAGAATGGCAGCCCACGAACAAATGTCTTGAAACAAAAGACCAACAGCGCATGCCTATTAAATTTTCTCAGACTTAAATATTAAATGTGCAAAACAAGAACAGACCTCAAAGGGGAAATGGGGAACACGAAAGAGGTTTGAATCATACCCGATACGGAAAAGTAGTAGTAAAATCGCTGAGAAATACGTTGGCTTTAATTAATAAGCATAAATCAAAAGTCGGATAGCAGGATTCAAACAGAGGACCCCTAGCGCAACAGTTCGTTTTTACTTAGTCAGCTTAGGTTTAATTGGATTCATACTGCCACCACAACTACTAGACTTACGCTTCGTGTAGTATACTAACATGTCGCTATCGCATTCATTGCTTCGCCTTTATGGCAAAACTGTGATAGTGTTTTATTGTGTTCCTCCTACAGGAAGCGAATTTGTAAACATGTGGCCTGTGCCGCAAATATGATTTGATTAGATAACGCAATAAAGACGAACGTGATATAAACACTATTCCGTGCAATGTACATCAAGAGTGCTTGCTTCCCTCAAAACTCCTACTCCATTACGTTCGTTGGTTCCGTGTCTCAGCACATACTGCGTTTGTCCGCTTAATATTGTTGTCTACCTTGGCATTCTGTATTGCTGTCATCGGGCTTTCACGCCACACGGCGCAGTTAAGTATCACATGCCTTTTGCGTTCGCGCATTGAGGGTACTAAGTCTAAATAAATATTGTCGGGAGGGTAATTAAATGTTTTGAAGTCAGAAAAGAGCTTAATTTTAATTACGAATTTTGTACAAAATAAAATAAGTGTGAACCATATTACACGGCTAACATCATGCTGTCATATCATTTAGAGAAAAGCTCTGCGGGAAGTAGTTATCACTTTTGATGGAGCTACTCTCCATTTGTGAAGGTTGTGAAGATTCGTCGAGCTCTTCCTAGTTACGACGAAGCCTCAATGTGCCAAAATAATTAACAGGGTTAGAAAATATGGGCACTTATTAGAAGCGCTTGTTTAAATGTACAATGTTACCATGAATATGTGCACAATATTGCAGTGCAGCAATGCAGTGCACTGATACGCGAGCGGTGATAATGGAGACACGAAAACAATTATCGTAGAAGTGGAGGGCGAAAAATGTCTCGCAGAAGAATAAAAAAACAAAAATATTTCCTTGTCAACATATTGCACCGTCAACGCGGAGCAGCATATGAGGTGTTCTCAATTTCCTTTCGAATGGTTGCCCGACGCAGGGTCCATATTCTTTGGCATGGTCCACACATGGTCCAGCATACTCAGAATCTCAAACTCTCTGACCGAAACAGCGCAGCCGTGTGGAAGCGATAAAAACGCAAATCGGGGATCGCCAGGAACTCTGCTCATTATTTGATAACCTACCGCTTTGTCTTTAAGAACGCTGCTTGACTTCTGTGAGATGGAATGGCGCACACGACTGTCGGCATCGGCGGGCTACTCGGCACGCCACGCGAGCCTTTTCCCGACGGCGGGACACTCTTTTCCGGACCCGCAGCTTTTTATCGCTGCGTATATGCGCGAGCTGCTGAGCAGATTGGCGATGGCACACTGGGGGGCGCTGCTCGCTCCGACAGACAGCGCCGTCTTTTCCTTATTGAAGTGCTCGAAACACCGCCCCTGGAGGTTACCCTTTTCTCTTCAGTTTTGCTTCGTTCCTTCTTATACGAGCTCCCACCACTCTTCCTGTACCACCTCTCTTTCGACGCCTTCAGAGGGATCCGTGCCACCCAACTGAATGTCCTATGCGCACCCGCCCTTATGCTTGCGTCGAGGAGCTCGAAATCGATTTACAACTGTCTACCACCGGGCTCATTTCGAGCTCAACCAAATGCAAATTGGATATACCCTGCACTGAAAGGCAGTAAGGGAAGCCGGAGGAAACTCTCGTGAAATCATAGTAAAATATAACACACCTCATAACAGCAACAGATTTTTTCAACGATAGCATTTGTTATTGATTGTTTTTTGTGCTTGCACATAAAGCTATGGGCAGCTGTTCGTCGATTATCTTTCATTTTTTTCTTGACACTCCGGAATTACATCTTTTTTGCGAGCTCCGGCCTTTGGACAAATTTTGTGTCGTTTAATTCATTCCTCCCTACTTTGCGACAAGCTTGAGCAGAATGAGTGCATTTGAAACGTGCATGTGCCTGCCGAATTATTTATTGTCATATGTAGCAGATCCTCACCAAAAGAGAATGAAAAAAAAATGTTTGCCTCCCTCTAGTTCCTTTATAAGCGCTCTGTTTTGAAAACTGCCGACTTATGCAATGTTCCCAAATATCTGTGCGGACGTGTGCCTCACTGGTCTGCAAGACATATGATGTGTTGCGAAGATTGAGATACCATAAAGGGAGTTTAGTTATGGAACCTGAGCTAAACGAACAAATTGGAACTTCCTCGCAGTTCTTGAAATTATATATCTTTTATCCTATTATTATGTCCACGGCAGTACGAAGGCCTCTCCTTGCGATCTCTGGTTACCGCTGTCTTGAGCTAGCTGATTCAAACTTGCACTTGTCAATTTCCTAATCTCATCGCCTCACGTAGTTTTGTAGTAAAGGAAGCGCACTTCTGGACTGCGGTTGTTTTCTCTTGGCACCCATTTTGTAACCGTAATGGTCCACCGGTTGTCTACCCTACCCTTTAGATATGGCCTGCACAGCTCCACTTTTTTCTCGTAATGCCCACTAGAACATCGACAATCCCCGTTTGCTCTCTTATCCCCACCGCTCACTTCCTGTCTGTTAATGTTACGCCGAACATTTTTCGTGCCATAGCTCTTCGCGCGGTCCTTAAGTTGTTCTCTCGCTTATTTGTTGACAACCAAGTTTCTGCCCCATATATTAGCACTAGTAGATTGTAATGATTGTGCACTTTTCTTTTTAACAACATTGGTAATCTGCCAGTCAGGATTTGGGAACGCCTGCCGTATGCACTCCAACCCATTTTTATTCTGTAAATGTCCTTCTCACGATCTGGGTCTTTTGGAGTAATTGACATAGATAAACGTGCTCCTGTACAGATTCTAGAGGCTGACTGGCGATCCTGAATTCTCGTTCCCTTGCCAGGCTATATTGAACATTATATTTGTCTTCTACATAGTAATTTCAATCTCAGTCTCACACTTTCTTGGTTAAGGTCCTCAATCATTTGTGCTAACTCGTCCCCGGTGCTTCTGAACAGGACAATGCCATCTGCAAACCGAAGGTTGTTGAGATATTCGCATTATTTATATACATTGTGACTCCCGTAAGATTTATTAACACGAAAAAATTTGTCTAGACAAATTACGAACAGTATAATGCTGTGCAGCAAGAACGACACTCAAGCTAAACGTGAATGAGGCTTGAAGCAAGACTTTGGTTCCACCATAGAAATAGAAACCTTGAATGTGCCTGTTTGAAGGATGAGGTGACGAAACATAATGCTTTCCGTGAGCGATTTCAAAGGGCTACAAAAGCACATTAAGCTAATGTGTCGGTCTCCACTGGCACCTCCACTTCCAAGAGCCTCTGCTGCCGGCGGGCCTAGCCTCGCAAAAATTACCGGCAAATGCCCCGCGCGAGCGCCACCTACCAAACCCGGTAGGCTCTGAAGCCCATCGCATTCCACCTGGCTACATGACTGCACCTAGTAACACAAAGGCAACTGGGCCCTGAGCGCGACCAACTGTGCGCCATCCATTCCACGTCGACTATCGCGACTCATTGTTAACACTCTTTATCACCGAAGAACTTTAGGAGGAGCCGAAGCCCCTCTCTACTAAATACCTAATGTCATCGAGGGGAATAATATCACTTGCTCTTGAGTGTGGCGCCCCATCTTGTGCATAAGTCAATCTATTAATACATTACGTTCTGCGTCAAGTTCAGGGCACGCCAACGAATACCACTTACATGCTGACACACCCATGCGCAGGCAAGCGCATGGTCACTGGTAAAAGCAAATGTCATATTTATCAGCTAGACAAACTGTAACGACAACTGAAGTTCTAAAGTTTGCGATACAAGTGAAAGGCCATAATCGGAGCACAAGCTGGTTCCGCAAGTATGATACCCTAATAACAATTCGAAAACGTATCTTCTTAAGCGTACCAACCGCTCTTCATCCCGCATCGATTGATCATCGAATGAAAGCTAGATCCCACAAGTCAAGATGTACATTCCACCTTTATTCATTTAAAGAAACAACACGCAAATCCTGGACACACCGTTAATCTTCCATCATCTCCATCACTGACCATAACGTATTCAAATCTACTGTCGGTGACCATGTGCTGACTTATCATATGAAGTATTTGTTACTACTCACCTCCGTACTGTGTGTACGGCTATGAGCGTCACTAAATGAAACAAAATGAACGAGCAGTAAGAAATCATAGGTCGTCTTCTGACCTCTCAAGATTCTATCCATGTATTCGGCATACCGAGAATTTATAAGGAGCGTTTCAAACTCCATCCCTCCTAGTTGTTACCACGCCGTGTATTTTTCACTGTCAGTCTATTCCTTAGGCCATGCTCTTCGTTGTAGATTGCTTTGAAAGAGAGGGGTCGCATTCGAATTCTTTCATCATCATTATCATCAGCTTGGTTATGCCCACTGCAGGGCAAAGGCCTCTCCCATACTTCTCCAACTACCCCAGTCATGTACTAATTGTGGCCATGTTGTCCCTGCAAACTTCTTAATCTCATCCACCCACCTAACTTTTTGCCGACCTCTGCTACGCTTTCCTTCCCTTGGAATCCATTCCGTAACTCTTAATGACCATCGGTTATCTTCCCTCCTCATTACGTGTCCTGCCCTTGCCCATTTCTTTTTCTTGATTTCAACTAAGATATCATTAACTCGCGTTTGTTCCCTCACCCGATCTGCACTTTTCTTATCCCTTAACGTTACACCTATCATTCTTCTTTCCATAGCTCGTTGCGTCGTCCTCAATTTAAGTAGAACCCTTTTCGTAAGCCTCCAGGTTTCTGCCTCGTACGTGAGTAATGGTATGACACAGCTGTTATAAACTTTTCTCTTGAGGGATAATGGCAACCTGCTGTTCGTGATCTGAGAATGCCTGCCAAACGCACCCCAGCCCATTCTTATTCTTCTGATTATTTCAGTCTCATGATCCGGATCCGCAGTCACTTCCTGTCCGAAGTAGATGCATTCCCTTACCACTTCCAGTGCCTCACTACCTATTGAAACTGCTGTTCCCTTCCGAAACTGTTAAACATTACTTTAGTTTTCTGCAGATTAATTTTTAGACCCACGCTTCGGCTTTGCCTCTCCAGGTCAGTGAGCATGCATTGCAGTTGGTCCCCTGAGTTACTAAGCAAGGAAATATCATCAGCGAATCGCAAGTTACTAAGGTATTCTCCATTAACTCTTATCCCCAATTCTTCCCAATCCAGGTCTCTGAATACCTCCTGTAAACACGCTGTGAATAGCATCGGAGAGATCGTATCTCCCTGCCTGACGCCTTTCTTTATTGGGATTTTGTTGCTTCGAATTCTTTACTCAACTTTTATTCTACCCGTAACTTAATCCTTTTCGCGCTTCACTGGCAGGATCGGCAAACATGTTGGAGCAACGTTGAACTAAATCCGCTCAAACTTAGATACCGTGTATAACGGCAGGACGCAAAGATATAAGCGGGACGAAAGCTAAAGCCGTGACAGATAAAGAGCAAAAAAGAAACTGACGAAAGTGCGGTGAAGTGCATGAATAACTTCCCAGAGTGCTTCAGACGGAAAGGGAGGGTGTGAAAGGCCTCGAAAGCTAGTTTCTATGAGCTGCTTTTAAGTGCGCTCGGGGTGCCGTGGGTTGTGCTGCTGGCCCGCTACCGGGGTTGCGAGGGTGTAGAGGAAAGATGATGGATACAGTACACGCGTTTTAGATTAATCCGAGAGCCACTCGCTAATCCGTCTTTTATGAGGAAGGGCGCGCGCCGAGGTTGCGGCAGCGTTTCGGAGAGCGTCGCCCTTACGGGATCTCTGCCGGACGAGAACGGTGGCAGGAGAAGAAGGAAAAGGCAAGAGGGAGGGCGGGGGTTGGGTGCGTGGTGCTCTAGTGCCCATAGACGAGATCGCTCCTAAAAATCCGTTGGCTTTCAAGCGCACCACTCGGAGGTGTCACAAGTGGTACCGCGCGCTTCTTGCTTTGTCGTGAGGGTCGCTTTCTCTTGTCAATCGCCGTCAGTTCCAGTCTGCCGCCAGAGACGATGGTGTGTCGTTTCTTTCTTGCATTGGCGGTGCTCGTCGGGAGGAGAGGCCGGACGGCGTTCATGAAGCAGATCTCGCGAGGCGGTGCTCGGAAGAGCGAGATGATTACTTTGTTTAAAAAGGATAAACCGGCATTCTACCATGACACCCACCAGTGAAGGCACTATTCTCATTTTCCCGGTATTATTACTTCGTCGTCATAAGCTGCAACGACGACGGGGCTGTAGCCGGCCTCACTTTCGATTTGTGTTCACCTAAAAATGTAAGCTGTTCTCATCCTCTCTTTATTAACGTTAACACATTTTATAGGCGATACGTTTTGTTTTAAAGGCGTAGCGAGCTGAGGAAGGCCCATTTCACGACCATAAGTCCAGCACGAAAAATGCAAGATGGACAAGAGCAGTCGTACACCACGCTGTCAGCATCTACACTTCTGTATTTCTTTTCGTCCTCGCGCTGAACTTATAGTCATAAATCATCAACACGCCCAACTTGCCACACATTCGAGTTTCTGGTACGCATCGCAAAAAATAAAAATAAACAAAGAAGCACTTTCCGAGTTCTCGGAAGCCAAGTGAATCCTTAGATGGTCAATGAAGGAACGTTAACAGACAGGTTGTGTTCTACGTTCTGTGTATTCATTGCAAGAATCCCTCAGTTTCTTAAATAAATGTACTATGCTGTCAGGCATATATCGTTCTAAATTTTTGTGAAGTTTTAGGCTGCGCAGAAATAGTAATCCCACCCAAAGCTTGCAGATTCTTTGAAGGATTTCATTACAAATTTTAACGTAGTCCTTTCTAAATGACCTAAACCGACCTCTGAATCTGAGTTAGTTGGTACGGTGACATCTATGAAATAAACAGCGGTAAACACTGGAGTAGTAAGTACCAAACAAACATACAGACGCTATAGCACAATAATTTGCAGTACATCGATAGACTTGCAATGTTCTCCTTGACGCCTCGTCTTGTTCCTCACTCTTAGTACAAGCCACCTGCAATGTCCGAATGATGGCGTTCGCCACTAATCGGTCACACGTTCCTACGTTCATGTCTGAACAGTTACTCAAGATTCTTACAGAAAACTACTTTGTTTCTTGTTGCTGAGTAGGGCTGATAACTTTCATTCATTCTTGTGATGAAATTCTTGCTCCCCCTTGGAGGGTGTCGCTAATTTACATATCTCTCTTGAGAGATCAACCTATATGCGTACTTTAAATATAGGGTTAGCGTAAGCTTAACCTTACCAGAAAGATGTGTAAGCGCCAACATCTATAGTGCTTCTTCGTAGAATACGCATTCTACTATTCCCTCGCTCCCAAGTTTTCTGCAAACTATTTTTCCTCGGAAGTCATTTCCGGCTGTCTTATTTTCTTTTAGTCGTTCTTCTGTAAATTTAATTACCTTGACGATTATTTCAGATGGAGGTACAACGCTGTACCATTTCACACCGGAATGTCACAAGCACTCTTCGCAGCAACTTCTCCAATGTCTTACTCATTCACCTACATGGTTGGTTCGCGGTTGTGGTGTCTCTTGTAAAACGATGGTGTTCAGTACACATGATAAACCAAGACCGATGTGGTCGACTTTTCTTGCGAGTAGGAGCAGCCTACTGCATGTTAATACGTTTTGCAGGCAAAAGAAACGAATCTAGTGCCTCAAGTGCCAATTGGAAGCAGGCTTCACGTATAGACTCTTCTCCATTTTTTTTCATCTGTCTCGCTTGTTTAAAAACTGTGACTGTTTATTCAGGTGCGTATACACACGGTTCTCGACCGCTTCCTTGGGCGTGTTGTCGTTAGAACTGAAGAAACTCAAAAGTTATGCTCCAAACTTTCAGCTGATTTCAGTTTAGGCAACAAGTTTAGGTCTTTTTTTCTCGCCAGCTCTTTTCATTCCACACAACCAACTTGTCGTGCACGTCTACTCTACATTGCTGTTGTTCGTTCTTCTTTCTCAAAAAAGTTTCTCGATTACCGGAGAAGAACGAGATTCTGGTTTTCTCCGACCTCGCTGCTCTCCGGAGGCCGTGTGGAACGTGACTCCGTTCCGAGTTGGCTCCTTAGTGAACGGGAATCAATGCAAGAGCGTGGGCTCATTTCTCGAAGAGGACATCGCAGACATAAGCACGATTAGCTTTTACGGGTTCTCGGCCCTCTAACTTTTCATCCCACTCCTCTAAATGCTTCGTAACATTTTCTGCCGCATATGTATTTATTACGTAGAGTTTCATAATGATAAATGAAAAATGCCCAAATATATCAATAACTTTACACAGTGGAAGAAAAGAGATATGCGACGAATGCTGCTGTTCCTCTAAATTACGCTCGCAATGCACGGCGCTTATTTTTCTAAAAAGTGAAGTACATGCAGGAGACTCATGCGATGTCGGGATAGACAACTACTCAGACTCTGCTAATACGTACTGTACTCTATATAATACTTTGGCAAATATAAACCCTTGCTGGAGGCGCTGGCTCCGGGCCGAGGAGTACATTATTCGGCAAATCTTTATGATTTCCTCGTGTATGCCGTGTATGGTGCAGGGTGTTCATTGTTGGCCTTGCTGAATGTTTAGCTCCAGCTTTCTTCAATACCCGATAAATGTGGCTCACGAAGAGCAACAGCACGAAAAAGAAATTGAAGCCCGCGATATGAGTTTGAAAGTATTGGCAGTGTGAAAAGCAAACGATTTACTTACATGACTGTTATGTGCGCGCCACACGAGCCAACCAATAAAAGGAGGCCCCGGGGGCCGTTCTCTGAAACTCGCCCATGCAGACCCTCTGACTCACTCTCCCCTCGCACCAGTTCCGTTTTTTTTATCTGAGATAAAGCTTGAAGTAAAAATGCTAAGCCTCCAGGGAGGCTGACTTAAAAGAAGGCATGAATCACGACTTCGCCTCAGGCTGTGGCGACGATCACGCGTATGCGGCGGCAGACAAATAATGCGATAAAAAAGCAGACAAATAATGCGATATAGGCGTGTGCTGGCACTCGGATAGAGAGCGTAGCGGAGAATGATTCCGATGTAAAACTACTGAGGGTGGCCATAATATTTGCAACCCCGCGGGCGCTATAGAGGCGTAGTTGACGTCCGGATTCTGCGTGCCCCGAATGCTTCTCCATTTCAAGCTGCTTTAATGCCGGGCACACATCAACTCCAACCGAAGGTTTGTGTCAACGAAACGAAGCGTACTCTGCACTCAGGCGAAGTTGGCGCATAACATGCAAGCATCAACTTGGAATTAACACGTGCAGGCTTTTGAGTTGCTTCTTACGGCGATTCTGGGCTTTCTAAGTGTTCATTTTTCCAACAAACGGTCATAGTATGTGTTAACGGCTGTCCTTATCATTTGTTGTGTATTTCTATAGCTGGATTTAACTTCAGTTAGCGTGCGTCAAATGGCTCTCCAAGTTATGTTATTTAATGCTACTGGACATTGCACCGGCGAGGAGCGCTTCCTAACTTTGCTGGTTGCCTGTAAAGAGCTATGGGCCACTGGCTGGGCTACAATTTACCTACGGTGAATGGAGAATTCCTATTACGAAGTTTATTCAAGCATACACACCAAGTAATTATTAGTTACAGTGTCCAACGTAATGGCTCGCACGCTGACAGTTGACTAGTAGCACAAAAGTGCACCTTTCTCATAGATTTTAGTAACGTGCCGCCTCATTTAAATTTAATATATAATATGACCAAATCATCTTAGAGAGGAGGCTGTCTGTTGTTATCCTTTGCACTAGAAAATTTATCGCGAGCATCTGAACGTTTGCTAGAAGCTTTCAATTTTGAGAGATCAAAGCAGTTTCACCGCCATGTATCGTGATAGTCTTCCCAATACAGCAATAGTTGGCAATCAACCTAACAAGTAATTTTCGCTCAAATCTAATTCTTATGCTGCCAGCGCGCCCTCTTTATTCAGGCAGACGAGCTTATCACGCTGCATGACATGCGGAATGGCCCTGGACGAGCCCGCGTATAATAAATGAATCGTACTGCAACTGTATACACATGGCGCACCGAGCCAGTAATAATCATCGTTGTCCCTATTCCTTATGCAGGCTTCGTTATGCAAGGGATCGTGCCATTCAGAGTGGGGTGCATTGCGCGCAACGCATTTATTCTCTCTAATCAATAAATATGCCTATAAGCCTCCACATAAATGTACAAAGACGAATTTTATAAATAAAATATAATAGAAAACTATAATTAGGGATAAAAAGTGCAGTTCTAATGTAAAGTTGTAATCCACGTGAAGAGGTGAATTAAATGCTGTATAACTGAATGCTGTGCATCCAATTCGGTTTATATTCATCCATTGCTTCATGTAATCAGATTCAGGTATGTTTATGCACTGTGCAGGTCGCAACCTTAATATCATGCATGCAGTGTTTATGTTTATATACTACATCGTTAACGATACTATGCGAAAATGGTAACCCCAAATCAGGTGGGTGCACCGCGGATGACTTTGACGCAGCGATGTTTCGACCATAAGCCGATGTACGTTGCTTGTGAAGGGTACTTAGACAAGTGCATTTAGGAATTCTATTAAGAAGAGAAGAAAGGTTCGGATTCAAATTAGTGTAAGAAAACCAGAGTCGCTTCTCCCACATTATTACATTGAACTAACAGAAAAGACCCCATCTGGTGTTTGAACGGCAGAGACGTCAACACTACCGTTTTATTTTGTGCTCATGAGACAGAACTGCTTTAAACGCGCACTTATAGGCAACCTGCATTGATAGTTTCCGCATAGACAGCACTGCCATAGCACACAACGAAAGCTGTGGAATGCAGCATTCTGGACAATGTCCAATTTCACTATGCTGTCATATTCTGCCATGGGGGCTTCTTCCGCCAACCGAGAGCCAGCAGCAGCAGTACGATGGGCCAATCAGAAGTGACAAGATGGCGAAATCGACAATTCCACAAAATGCAGATGAAGGCCGGGCCCATGGCAGAAACGTTACTTAATTAAATTCAGTTCTGCCTCAACCTCCCTTATATATATATATATATATATATATATATATATATATATATATATATATATATATATATATATATATATATATATATATATATATATATATATTAACGTGTGTCCGGCGCCCTGAACGGGTTCTGAACTACTCTCTCCTTCTGCTTGCTTTCTCTTCCTCTACTTTTCTTGCGCCGTTCTTCTTTACCGTCACACTCGCCGCCCCATGTCTCTTCGAATTCGCACAGGGGTAAGACAGGACCTCAGTTCTGGATTCACGAGCGACGTAAGGCTTCATATGGCTGGCATGAGTAGGAAAACTGCGTTTGCTACGGTTGTCATCAATCTCGGTAATCGCGGCTAAACAAAACATCGCAGGACTCAAAGTTTCCTTAGCAAGGAAAGGGACAGAAACCGGGGTAAGAATTTTTCGCAGCGCCGACGTAAACACAGTGCCCGTCAAACCATGACTAAATCGCCTGGTTGGAAAGAGCACGCAAGACTTTGCTGAGAAGGCGTGTTGAACTGGGCTTGGTGGTGCAGTATTGCTAGCCGTGCTCGGAGGCGAACCTGGTGCAGGGTCTCGCTGGACTCCACTTTTGCGGTGCGTTCTTGCAGAGACATGTTGAAGCCAAGAAGGTGTTCATGTGGTAACCTTGGGGTCATCCCCTAGAGCAGCTGGAATGGCGTAGCGCGTGTGATTTCCTGCTGGGACATGTTTAGAGCGAAAACCGCAGCAGCGACGCAATCATGCCAGTCGTCGTGTGTGAGACAGACGTTGGAAGAAGTGATGCCTTTTATAGTGTGGTTGGTGCGCTCGACTGTTTCATTTGTTTGTGGATCTTCAGGGGACGCTGAAGCGTGTCGTATTCCATATTTAAACAAAGTTTCAAAGGTACGCGACATAAATGCCGTGCCACGGTGGGAAATCGGCAACTTAGGCGTGCCAGGCCGGAATATGAGCTACTCGTTAATAAGCGGCAGCAGAATCAGGGACGGTTCGAACTTCCATCCACTTAGTCAGGTAGTCCGTGGCCACAAAGTGGACTTTGTTGCGAG
Source organism: Dermacentor andersoni (assembly GCF_023375885.2). NCBI lineage: Eukaryota > Metazoa > Arthropoda > Arachnida > Ixodida > Ixodidae > Dermacentor > Dermacentor andersoni. Next base: position 9,700,666 of record NC_092815.1, on the reverse strand, counting down.
GTTTTCTGCGAAGAAACACGTCCATGTAATCAATGCCCTTGATATCGAACGGTTCTTTATGAGGGGCCATTAGTTGTAAGGGAACACGTTTTGGGCTTGTGATGACCTTACGAACTTGACAAAAGGTGCAGAAGGACACGTACAGATAGACATTGGCACGCATGTAAGACCACCAAAAGCTTTCTTTAACGCAAGCCACAGTCTTCTGCCGACCTAAGTGGTCAGCAGAGGGGACGTCCTGACACGTGAATAGTACGGATGGTCGCATGGCCACCAGGGGCCATGCGACCATCGTGACCATGAGATCATCCATCGCGACCATGCTTGAATCGTACCTACCACAGGTACGTACAATTGACTTCCGGTACGTCGATGATAAAGGATGCCATCTCGGACTGTTTACGCTGATGAAAGTATCTCGAGGTGGCGATTAGGGGATGGACTGGTATCACTATAGAGGCGCCGGACGATGTCGCAGATTTCGGTATCCTATGATTGTGTAGCTCGGAGATCGAGTGCTGCAACTTCCGGAGCGGAGTATTTAGTTACGACAGGGTTGTGTGAAAGGTGGTCGGCGTCTTCGTGATGTTACGTTTCGCCTACGACGCGCGGTATAGCCGGCGCGGATGCAACGGACGCCGGGGCTTCGTTCAAAGCGGCGGACATTTTGGCCCGTTCAGCGCCACCGATACGCCTCCCCGCCAAGCGCGTCCAGGCATGTTTCAGTGCCACGTGTCTTCAAGTGTGCGTGTGTGTGTGTGTGTGCATGGTGGTGCCCACGCTTGTCAAAGCGCGGCAGCCGGGGAGAGGAGCTCCCCAAGTGTGAAGCGAGGAGGTCTGACCGGCGCCGGCTCGGCGGATGCGTCACTACACTCGTCTCAACATGTCTCTCAGCCTGTCCGTGCCCCGCATCACGTGCGCCTATGACGAGGCGTTCCTCCTTCCCCTCAACTGCGAGAGTATAAAAGCAGCTGCTCCCGGACGCCAAGAGAGAGGCTCCGATTTCTTCTGTCGAGTAACGTGCTCTCCCGTCTCTCCACTTCTGTCGACCTGACCGCCCGCTCTTATGCGATGCTAGAATAAACAAGTTGTTCTGTTACCAGTCGACTCATGCTTTGCCAGGACCTTCGGATGCTTCCAGTTGTGCCCCAGGCCGCCAGGCCAACGCTACCCTTGGGGCTTGCTACCCAGTTGCAACAACGGGTGTCAGCGCTGAGATTCCAACAACTGTGTGCCAGCGGTGAGATCGCGACAACGGAGGCCAGCAGCGAAGATATGCGGTTGACTGTATGCTGAGCAGCACAACGACCATCCGGGAGCAGTGCAACGAGCCCTGTGTGATGACTGGTTGCCTGCAGCGGAACGACTGCGCTGAATTCTTGGCTGCGAGGTTTGGTGAGTGCGGGACATTCTTCTGAGTTTTGCCAGGCTTTTGTTAGTGTCAGAAACAGAGCTGGAAATTGTGGTTGTCGTTGCTGCCGGGTTAGTTTGCGGCAAGACAATAGTAGGCAGTAGAGAAAGCAGCATTCAGAGCAGCCATGGATTTGAAGTCGTTGCGCAAACCGAAATTACCGGAGCTTGCAAGAGAGTTGGCTCTGGATGTCTCAGACAAACTCAGAAAACCAGAACTGCTGAGGGCTATTCTTGAGTTAGAAGCTGAGGATGACGAGCTGTCGGAATGCCTTGAGACCATTGAGGAGCGCGCAGAAAAACAGGAGTGCGAACTTAAAGAGCAAAAAGAGAGACATGAGCGCGAACGAAAAGAGCAGAAAGAAAAAGAAGAGCGCGACCACGCTTTGGAAATGAAGCGTCTCGAGATAGAGATGGAACGCGCTCGTAATGGAAGTCAGGCACACGGTGCAGGAGAACGAGTATTGTTCAAGATGACTGACCTGATGCGGCCGTTTAAGCTTGGAGAGGACATTGGTTTGTTCCTTTGAGCGAGGTTAACTTTGAGCGAACGTGCGAGAAGCAGGGGTTCTCTCGGGAAACGTGGCCACAGCGCTTGCTCACTTTGTTACCCGGCGAGGCGGCCGACGTAGTCGCTCGCTTGAAGAGAGAGGAGGCAGAGGATTTCGACAAAGTGAAATCGAGTCTGCTAAAAAAGTACAGGCTGTCAGCGGAGGCGTTCCGTCGGAAGTTTCGGGAAAATGAGAAAGGCAGAAGTGAGTCATATACAGAGTTTGCCTACAGGCTTATGTCAAACATGCAAGAGTGGCTCAAAGAAGAGAAAGCGTTTGGTGACCACGAGAATGTTCTGCAGTGTTTCGGGCTGGAACAGTTTTATAGTCGGTTACCTGAGAACGTGCGGTACTGGGTCTTGGATAGGCCAGCCGTTAGTACAGTGGCTAGAGCCGCTGAGCTAGCCGAGGAGTTTGTGACGCGTCGGGCTCGCGGAGCTAAGGACGGTCAAAAGGGTGAATTTGGCTCCAAGTTTGAGAGGCCGAAGTTCACGCCCATGTGAGCAAAGGGGAACACACGTAGTGCGGATGCGAGTGAAAGCAGTCCGACCGAACGTAAGGAGACGGCGGCAGCCGAAGCCGAACGCAGAAAGCGGTTCGAGACGAGGCAAACGCGCGTGTGTTATACGTGCCAGAAGCCGGGTCACTTTTCGGCGCAGTGTCCAGAAACAAAAACAAAAGTCGTGTTTTTGTCATTATGCAGCACTGACGAGAACATGAAGCTTCTCAAGCCTTACATGCGAGACCTCCTCGTGAACGGGAAAGAGTGCCGAGTGCTTCGCGATTCCGCAGCTACAATGGATGTAGTTCACCCCTCTTACGTAGAACCCGATATGTTCACGGGCGAGTGCGCATGGATCAAGCAAGCCGTGGAAGCTCATAGCGTGTGTCTGCCCGTAGCAAAAGTGCTTATTGAAGTACCTTTCGGAGCACTTGAGACGGAGGCCGCAGTGTCATCTATGCTGCCCCCCCAATACCCGTACCTATTTTCGAACAGGTCCGATCACCTCCTGCGCGAGAAGGGGCTTTTGTTTGGTGGGGCTAGCGTTCAGGCCTTAACCAGATCGAAAGTTCGAGAGCTCGCTGCAAAGGCGGTAGTTGCCAGGCCGACGTTGTCGAACAATGAGAAAGGGTCAGAGGCGCAGCAAGCTGATATTCAGAGCACGTCCGAACTGAATAAAATTGAGCCTGTAGCGTTGAAGGCACCAGATACTGGAGAGGAAATGCCCGACACGGGAAAGTTAGAAGAGCTATCTGCAGATTTACTCATCGCGCCTACGTCAGATGGGCTCAATAGGTTGCTAAAAGTCAGCCGGTCGGCTTTGATAACCGAGCAAAAAAAGGATGCCAGCCTAGAAAACATGCGCTGCAATGTCAAGGAAGGTATCGCCAAGAAAAATGCTCGTTTTGTGGAAAGAGGTGGGGTCCTGTACCGGAAGTATCTAGACCGCAGGGGAGTGGAGTTCGATCAGCTGATCGTGCCTCAGTGCTACCGTCAGGATCTGTTGCGCTTGTCGCATGGGGGTTCGTGGTCCGGACACCTAGGAGTTAAGAAAACTAAGGACCGTCTCTTGCAAGAGTACTATTGGCCAGGGTGTTTTCGGGACGCAGACCACTTTGTGAGGACATGTGACACCTGTCAGCGGGTGGGCAAACCAGGGGACAAATCGAGCGCGCCGTTGAAGTTGGTACCTATCATTACGGAGCCTTTTAGACGGCTCGTTATTGATACAGTGGGACCTCTGCCGGTAACAACCACGGGGTACAGACACATTTTGACTGTGATCTGCCCAGCGACAAAGTTCCCTGAAGCAGTGCCGCTTAAAGAACTCAGCTCAGTTGAGATAGTCAATGCACTACTGTCCATATTTGCGCGAGTTGGTTTTCCTGCGGAAATCCAGTCAGATCAGGGCACAGTGTTTACTAGCGCTTTGACGACAGCCTTCCTCGAAAGGTGTGGGGTAAAGCTGTTACACAGCTCAGTGTACCACCCACAGTCGAATTCCGTTGAGAAGCTCCACTCCGTCATGAAGCGCGTGTTGAGAGCATTGTGGTTTGCACAACAAACTGACTGGGAGCTGTGTCTGCCTGGGGTGACGTTGGCATTAAAGACCGCGCCGCATACGGCTACGGGGTTTTCGCCAGCTGAGCTAGTGTAGGGTCGCTCGCTGCGATCTCCGCTTCGCATGCTTCGAGACGGATCACTGCCCTCTCCAATGGCTGCAGACCATCTCTTCCACAAATGGCCGCCTCGTGCGCTGGAGCCTCGCTTTGCAACAACATTCCTTTGAGGTGCGTTACAAAAAGGGGAGTCTCAACGGTAACGCCGATGGCTTAAGTCGAAGCCCCTAACGTAAGAATCAGCCTCAAAGTTATTTGTTACTGATGTTTTTCTTCCTGAGGCAGGATATTTAACATATTGCTTTTGTGTAGTGTTTCAAAGTGATGACGTGCTTTCTAGTGCAATTTTCCAATTTGTGGACGTGTTCTGGGTGCTGCTAAACTACTGTAAGGAACTAGGCAGTAGTATAAAAGGGGAAAGAGCCTGGCAGGGCTTGGGAAACAATGGAGCATGTTTCATTAGAATGTGAAGATTTCTGCCCAGCGGTCAATTTAGGAATCATTGGCCTCCTGGAAGCCCTTGGGTTCAACGAGAGCACGGGGAAAGTAAACATGCCTGCATTTGGGGGGGGGGGGGGAGATTAGTAAGAGGCGATTGGAAGATTGGTGGAAGAAAAGTAGGAATACGACAAACAACGGAGGTGTACAAAAACAAAGTTCACAACAGGGGTTCAGTAACATTGGTTAAGGGAATCGGTCGTGCTTTTTGTTCCTCTTCTTTTTTCTTTTTAACATAGATAACAAGAGCTCGAGATCGGAAGCGTAACCCACCACCCCATCCGTCCGTCCGTCCGTCCGTCCGTCCGTCCGTCCGTCCGTCCGTCCGTCCATCCGTCCGTCCGTCCATCCGTCCGTCCGTCCGTCCGTCCGTCCGTCCGTCCGTCCGTCCGTCCGTCCATCCATCCATCCATCCATCCATCCATCCATCCGTCCGTCCGTCCGTCCGTCCGTCCGTCCGTCCGTCCGTCCGTCCGTCCGTCCGTCCGTCCGTCCATCCATCCATCCATCCATCCATCCATCCATCCATCCATCCATCCATTATCCATCCATCCATCCATCCATCCATCCATCCATCCATCCATCCATCCATCCATCCATCCACCCATCCCATCCCATCCCATCCCATCCCATCCCATCCCATCCCATCCCATCCCATCCCATCCCATCCCATCCCATCCCATCCCATCCCATCCCATCCCATCCCATCCCATCCCATCCCATCCCATCCCATCCCATCCCATTCAATCCAATCCAATCCAATCCAATCCAATCCAATCCATCCATCCATCCATCCATCCATCCATCCATCCATCCATCCATCCATCCATCCATCCATCCATCCATCCATCCATCCATCCATCCATCCATCCATCCATCCATCCATCCATCCATCCATCCATCCATCCATCCATCCATCCATCCATCCATCCATCCATCCATCCATCCATCCATCCATCCATCCATCCATCCATCCATCCATCCATCCATCCATCCATCCATCCATCCATCCATCCATCCATCCATCCATCCATCCATCCATCCATCCATCCATCCATCCATCCATCCATCCATCCATCCATCCATCCATCCATCCATCCATCCATCCATCCATCCATCCATCCATCCATCCATCCATCCATCCATCCATCCATCCATCCATCCATCCATCCATCCATCCATCCATCCATCCATCCATCCATCCATCCATCCATCCATCCATCCATCCATCCATCCATCCATCCATCCATCCATCCATCCATCCATCCATCCATCCATCCATCCATCCATCCATCCATCCATCCATCCATCCATCCATCCATCCATCCATCCATCCATCCATCCATCCATCCATCCATCCATCCATCCATCCATCCATCCATCCATCCATCCATCCATCCATCCATCCATCCATCCATCCATCCATCCATCCATCCATCCATCCATCCATCCATCCATCCATCCATCCATCCATCCATCCATCCATCCATCCATCCATCCATCCATCCATCCATCCATCCATCCATCCATCCATCCATCCATCCATCCATCCATCCATCCATCCATCCATCCATCCATCCATCCATCCATCCATCCATCCCATCCCATCCCATCCCATCCCATCCCATCCCATCCCATCCCATCCCATCCCATCCCATCCCATCCCATCCCATCCCATCCCATCCCATCCCATCCCATCCCATCCCATCCCATCCATCCATCCATCCATCCATCCATCCATCCATCCATCCATCCATCCATCCATCCATCCATCCATCCATCCATCCATCCATCCATCCATCCATCCATCCATCCATCCTATCCATCCATCCATCCTATCCATCCTATCCTATCCATCCTATCCATTCCATTCCATTCATTCCATTCCTTTATTTCAGCATTCAACTTTAGATGTACAAATGCTAGGACAGGAGCAAAAAGCCGCTATTTTAAGCGGCTTGACAAAGGCTCCTGCCCCTACAGTATTTGGCAGCAGACAGTTCGTGAACACTTTTCAAGCAACAATACACCGGTACATAAAATACATCTTGAAAAACTTGTCTAAGGGAATGATAACATGCGTTTTTGAAAACACACTATAACCAACATTTTTCTTTTTTTTTTACCAGCAAAACATGCCTTCTCTTAACAGAAAAATACAGATTTATGTAACGTGGTGAAACAATACATTTCTCCAATTACATAACAATATATAAAAGCACTTTCACATACAAGACAATACAAAAAGAATTCCATACTTAAGTTACAACCAAGAAAAGGATATGCAAATACGACATACACTAATCGCATGCAGTCGCACGACTAATGAAATATTCCTTCAAAATTCGACGTGAAACAGTCCCAAGATCCATGTTTTCTTTTTCAAAACTGTTCAGTAATACCGATATGCGGCACGGTAGTCGGTCCTTTCCATGATTAGTCCGCGAAAAAGGCACGGCCCAAGTTTCTCGCTCCCGAATGTCGTAGTTGAGGTGATGAGGTTTGCTTAGATTGCAAAGACCAGTAAATCCCGTGTGGCCTCGTTTTACGCTTTCTTTATATTTCATAGCAAGATTAAACTGATAATTGTAATGAAATGGAAGAACGTGAAACTTAGAAAAGAGTGTACTTGTATGACTGCCGTAAGAAATACAAGCAACATGGCGCAATGCCTTTTTTTTGTAAAAGAGATAATGTCTGAATATTTTTTTGTGACGTTGTCCCCCATACAAGACTACAATAATTTGCATGAGAAATAAATATGGTGTTATACAGCAATAGCCGTAGTTTTAAGGGAAGAACATCTCGAAGCCTACAAAGCGCACCGCATGCTTTTGCCATACTTGTTGCCACGCGTTCTACGTGTTTGTCCCAACTTAAATGCTGATCAAAAATTACTCCCAGTGTTTTCACGTCCGCGGTGACTTCAATTCGGTCTGATCGATAGAATATGTTTAGATTGCGATTTACATTTTTTTGGGCGGGTGCAAAAAGAACAGCTTTGGTTTTTTTGGAGTTAACCTGTAAAGAATTTGCTTTGCTCCACCAATATAGTTTATCAAGGACGGTGTTTGCTAGTTGTGGTAAGTTATCAGCATTGCATGATTGGAAGAAAAGAGTGGTGTCATCTGCGTATATTATATACTGTGGTAGGTTACTGATGTTTGTTAAATCATTTATATAGATGTTAAACAATATAGGTCCTAATATGCTCCCTTGGGGAACACCAGCTTCTAAATTCAAGGGGTCTGAGTATTCTCCTGAGATGTAAACGCATTGTTTCCTATGGGTTAAGTACGACTTTAGAATGTCCAGGGGTAATCCACGGAATCCGTAATGTTCGAGTTTTTTTAGTAGAGTAATATGATTGATCCTGTCAAAGGCTTTGGAAAAATCTATAAATACGCCTAATGTTAATTTTTTTTTCTTCATAGCCGTTCAAGATTAAATCCTTCTGTGTTAACAGAGCTAATTCAGTTGATCGGCCCTTACGAAACCCAAATTGATGCGGAGATAATAACTGATATTTTTCACAAAACGACATAACCCTTTTACAGATAACCTTCTCTAAGCCTTTTGATATGACAGGGAGCACTGACACCGGCCGATAATTTGACATGTCATTTCTGTCCCCTGATTTGAACAGAGCAGTAACCATTGCCTGTTGCATTTTTTTAGGAAAAACACCAGTAGACAAGCAAACATTGAATACGTGGGTGAAAGCGGGCACTAACAAGTCTATTGCAAATTTAATTGGTTTAATCTGGAGACCATCGATGTCACGTGCCTTACTGTTCTTTAAGGATATAAAAGCAGAGTAAACCTCGTCCGGTGTAGTAGGCTCAAAAAACGCTGTATTTACACTAGGCGCACCCAAGTAATTGAGAGCATCTATATTGTGAGCGCTAATAACTAAATTTGTAAAATGTTCATTGAGACGATTTGCTAATTCTATACCCTTTAGCTGCTTCCCATTCTCTGTAATCTTGAGCTCTTCATAACTACTTCTGTCGCGATTTAGGAGCTTATTAAGCGCACGCCAAACTAGGTCACCTTTGGTATCAGCATCACTAAATAGCTTTTCCAGATACTCTTTTTTTGTATCTCGAAGAAACTTAGTTACGAAGTTTCTGTATTTCTTAAATGCAAGAAGATCATCCGGGTTTCTAGACTGCACAAAGTGAGAGTACAATTGGTTTTTTTTACGAATTAGCTTTAAACACTCATTTGTTAACCAAGGTTTCCGTGTCTTTCTAGATCTTTTTACCTTTTTTAATTTAAAACAACTAGTGTACGCATTTTTAATGATATGCATGAGCGTATCATAGGCCGTATCAGCATCGTTACACTCGAGTACTGGTGCCCAGTTTACACTTCGAAGTTGGTTTCGAAAGTCAGTCATTGTTCTTGGATTTATTTCCTGCATGACGAAAGATTTACATTGGTTTCGGCTCGCTTTAAGTGTGTTATTTCGTTTAGAAAACATGTAGATCGGCAAGTGATCACCTAGATCGGCGGCAATGATACCAGCATTGATATCTAGCATTGGGCTGTTCGTAATAAATAAGTCGATAAGGGATTCAGACAGGCACGTGACTCGAGTGGGTGCTTTTATCACGTTCGCACAACCGAAAGAATCAAGGAGTAAGATCAGATTGCGGGAAACTGTGTTCGATTGCAGTAAGTTTATGTTACAGTCACCGCCTATGTTTATGCACAGTCTATTCTGGTAAGCATAACACAGTAATTGTTCTAAAAAGACAAGAAATCTTTCACTATTACCATCAGGTGGTCGATACAAAACAGTGAAGACATAGGATCCACATTGTACCGTAAGCGCTTCGTAGTCTGGTGTGGTTTTTGAGAGATCTGCAATCAAGTCGCATGAAAGCTTTTCTGACACCATCTGCATCACACCTCCGCCTCGGCGGTTTGGTCTATTTAGAAAGAAGCTTTGGTATCCGGGCAAGGAAATAACATCATCTTCCGAGTTGTACCATGTCTCACTTATCATTATTATGTCAAACCGGAACGTGAATTCGTTAAGAAATGCTTCTATCTGATCGTGTTTATTACGGGCAGACTGAACATTAAAATGCAAGAAGGTAAGAGAGTCGGCGTAACCAGGACGAACAAGGTTGCGTGGCACAATCATAGCAAAATAATATTCAAAAAGTTCGTTGCCATCCATCCATCCATCCATCCATCCAAAGAGACCAATTGCTTTCGAATTTTGTGGATGTGCTAGGCCGGGCCTCACAGCACGTAGTCCATAGTGGTCTGGTTGTTCACAAGGTAGCGGACTACTTCAGGCCTCGAACTATTGCAGTGTGACAAAGAAGGCGGATTTTATGCGATTCCGACGTCACCTTTGGGTAACAACTACGCCAGTAATAAAGACGGCTCTACTCTGAGAATTGCTTTCAACGAACATTTTCAGGTATATACGCATAACGTTGAAAAAATCTAGCACTGAAAAAAGAAAGACTTGGAGGACACATAAGCTTCGCCGTTAATAGCCGAACGCAATAGCATTCAAAACTCCTTGACTGCTTCTCATGCTTTCCGTCAACTGTAGCCTTTTGGTGTTTAAATAAAGTGAATTGAATTGAATGTAACCGTAATGTTTACCGGGAAACGCCAGCAGCAAATGCTATGCACGAAGACGAGCATTCTTGTAGAAGCTGTCCTTTTCGCATTTATATAGAAGGTATGGGTCATATCACAGTGTACTTTTTGTCAAATGAATGAGAATGTTGAACACATGCCACAAATTGTCCATGACAATGCTGTGGAATTCTGAAGCACCCCCCCTGCTTTCCGGAGATAGATGATCTAATGGCATTAGACCATGCGCGAAGAAGTCCCAAAATATTAGGCCTAATGCCCTTTCAGATATTTTCCGAAACCAAATTTTAGGAAAATATTGTTATATTTTACATTTAATTTTATTAGATTGTCGTAATCAGCCTGAAAATGTGAGAGGTAAAAAGATAGAGAGCCAGAAGATGAAAGCAAGGAAGGTAAACCCGACTAGCGTCTGGTTTCCTTCCCTACACTGGGAGTAAGGGAAAGGCGGAATGAATAGAGCAAAAAAGGGCGTATGCTCCATTGTAGGCTGGGGGGGGGGGGGGCAGTGTTAATGTAGCTGTGTAGGTTTTTGTTCGCGGGAACCGCTAGCATATACCACACCAGGACAGTCACAGTTACTTCGCGGCTCGGGAAGAAAAACAAAGTGCTCTGATCATAACGTTCGTTCAGAATGAGTATGCATCTAATGACTTTTCTATTGTATTCCGCCTATTAATCCCGAATACAGATTCTAAATTCATATCTCTGTAACACTTTCCCAATGCGGCCGGCTTTTGGCCGGGTGGATTTAAGCGTCACTGCTTTAAGGTTATCATCATCACCATCGTCATCATGATCAGCAGCAGCCTGGCGCCTGCTGGCCGGGGCTTCGGGGCCGCGACTTGCCCACATGTTTCACGCGAACTGAAACGACCTTCGTGTCTATTTTTGTGGCCTTTATTCTGTTGAGTAGTACCTCGTGGGGTTCATCGTCGGATACTTTTCTTTTTTGTCCTGATACGTGCTCATTTTGGTTGCAAGGAGTAACCGGAGCCACTTATAGGCGCCATCTTCTAAAGGAGTCGTGATTCCAAGAGTGAATAGCAACTTTAAGGAAGGCGCTCGGCCGCTGTTGGGGATTAGGTGGGAATACGATAGTATAAAATCTATGTTATTGATCATGTTTAATTGGGCTTGGCACTAATCTGTCGCAAACACAGCGCTCGTCCGACGCAATCCGTGTTTATTCTGGTTCTGAATGGGATCATTGTGGTACCCGTACTCTTGTATAACTCTGATCTCCCGCAAGGCGTTTTATTTCATCTGAGACTACAAATACGGCCAATGTTTTTGCCCCACAGGTGCTCTTATCGCCTCGCGGACAGTGTGCAGAAAATTCCCTGTAGACTTCTCAAGCGTAAATATTAACATTTTAACATTACGGGGTGGTTGCCTATAGCCACAACAAAACTTTTTTTTTTCTTCCGCATTTCCAATTCGATCCCGCTTACGTTTGTATTCAATTGGATGCGCAGTTATTGTGGCATACGATCACAAAGATTCGTAGTGTCCATTAGAAAAACAAAGAATTCAAGAGAAATATTGCGATTTCTTTACTTATATTTATAAGTCGCGAAATGGGATTTGAGATCGTCGCAAATAGGGGGCGTTCAAAATATTTGTACCACTTAAGTCCATTATTGACCGAGCGAGTGACTTAACGAAATCATAGTAACTTAGAGTTTGCAGTGTTGATGGCAGCGCAGGGAATATTAAGCCAGCACCTATATCAATATTTTTCTTCTATATAGCCAGAATACTAAAAAAATTATTCACGATGTCTGGAATCCTCTTCGCCATTGCTTCCGCGTGAAAGGAGCTTATAGAGCTACGGGGAAAAGCCAGACAAAATCTACTGCGCCATGACTGGAGCCATGTGTCCCCAAATATATTGAGGAAAGTTATCGGAAGAAGAACATCATAATATAAATATAAAAACCGAAGCAAAAATCTACAGGAGGCATAAATGTGAATTTCTTGCATTAGTAGCGTCTTGCACCGGAAATGCGTCTCCGGAAATAACCATCATTTTCAGGTTTCTTTTTCTCTTTCCGGCCTCTTAGCTGCCTTCTTCTCTGCTTCCGGTCACTTCTTAGAGGAAGCTGCCTCTGCATCTTGCCGAATTCCAGCAGCCTCCCTTTTGAACAGAGTCAGTCATTCTTTTTTGTGCCATACCTAAGGGTGCATCCCGGACAAGCCTTGACAAAGGGGCTCTTTTCCCTGTCTTGTCTTTTTGTTTTTATCCGGATGGCATTTTTCTTTATTTTCACACTCGGGTGTATTGGAGGTTCCAGGGCATTAATTCCTAGTACTTTCCTCACAAAAGGTTTTCAAAGAGTCGAGCGGAGCTTCAAAGCAGTCTTTTTAAATCCTGATGCTCTTTCAGAGGATTGATTGTGACGTGTGGTTACTGCGCCGACTAATATTTCAATACTTAGCAATAAGGACAAACCGATCGCTTGAAATTTTAACCAATCACGATACGATGTAGGTAGCACCATTGAAAATGTGGGAGCTATTAGGTGCACGCTGAAGAAACATCACAAGGCACAATTCGTGCGCGTTGGATCCCGGTTCTAGTTTCCTGCTTGCCACGTGCAGATGCTATAACTTGCCACACTGCGCTACTTGAACACAAGTCTTGCAAGCAATGACTGGCTTCCATGTCACTGTGGGGATCCCAGCGTGGTTGGGAGAAAGAGCGATGCTTACTTTATGGAGCGCCTGGCGAGATACTCTAGGTGCTGAGTGAGGATGACGGTATCTACAGAGAGCACGCAAACACGGAAACCACGTCTACACTCACACACCAGTACACACAATAATAAAACTATTCACAAAGTTTTGTTAAGGCCTGTAGACACCAGTTGGATATCCCGCTCCTCAGTACAGGGACCAACTGTTAACCTACAACGAAATCACCAAGCACTATTACTTAGGGCGCAGGGCATTCCCCCTGGCACATTCTAAATTAAGTAGGCCACAGGCGGTTACATAAAGGCTTCTGCAGACACGAACGCACCCTAACCCGGTCATCACGAATAAAATTAATCCGGACTGCGGGGTTTCAGTCTATTGTAGTAAGTGTGGGGGTTTGCTAGATTTAGAACACATGCTTTGGCGCTGCTTGGCGTTGGCCGGTGATGGTTCTCGAGGTGAAGAGTGGTGGCAGCGGATGCTGCACAGTGAAGTGCTGGCGGACCAACTCAGGGCTGTCCAGAGGGCCCGTGTGACGACAGAGGGGCTCGGCCTGTCTGTACCGACGTGGGAGCTGCCCGCATCCCCCAGTCCCAGACTGATCCCTCAGGACCTAAATAAAGTTCTTCATACCATACCATACCAGAAAAAAAAAATATAGCAGTTCATTCATAGCCTGCAGCGCCTGGTTGGTGCTTGCTCATGGGCTGAGAATGACCTGCAGCTTTACGCTCGAGTCGCGCGCAAGAGGATTACGATCTCCGGTGATTCTTTCTGACGAGTAACCGCAGCAGTAAATAGCTAGAATGATGCTAGTATTCAGGAATGTTACACACAGAGCACGTTGGCGAATCTTTCCATCAAATTTCGTATTTGAAGTAGTTCTTGTAGGCCACGTTTAGCCTGATGCAGTAAAGTCATGCTTGTTTTTGCCTATTGAGGCGTCACGGCATGTGAAAGTCACAAAGAGGTAAAGAGGAGAGGGAGAGCACGGAGAACACTTTTTGCTTTCTGGAAGTCACAAGAAAGATCAGTTGTTTAGATGGGTCCGTGCTGATGCTTTGCGTGACACCAGGGACCGCTGCGAACGCCAAGTGAATGTGGAAACCAACCAGCCGCTGAGTTTTTCTCGAATGCTGTATATGGATCCATTCTGTCGCTCTGTTTTTGGTCCTGCCAGTGAGGTTGAATTGAGCCTCGCCTTGTATACCACAGTGTGTGGATAGCCGCTGCAACAAAACGTTTCGATACAGCTCGAGGTTTTAGTAGACAGGCCCCTGATGATTATTACGAAGTTTGTCCTGTTTGCATGGTGACTTCAGAGACAACAAGGCTGTCCATGAGTCGGAGATCCGAAGTAACGCTATGTGGTTCATAGTGTAAGAAAGGGCTGCCCGCAGTGTAGCCAATTCGTTGTAGCAGAAGGCGAGTGATGGAGCATGGCTGAGATGACAGCACTCACAGACGAAATTCGCATGCATCAATGGCAAATTATGTGCATGTGCCAGAGCCATCGGTGTACTCATGCACATAATCGGGAGAACAATATGGTGGTGTTCGAGCGCCGATCTCGTGCCCTCCGCTCTTGATGACGATCGGGATGTCATTATCTTCCTCTTTTCATTACAATTGCCCCCGTCGAGAAAGGTGGCGCCATCCTGGCGATCTAACAGGTGGGGACAAGAGGGTCAAAGTACGGCTTGAGACGGTCTACGTGAACAACAACTCGTCCACGTCGACGAAGGTCGCCGGTCCCTACCGCCTACCGACGGTCGACGGTAGGGACCATGATAATTTGGGAGTAGTTTGGAAGACAAGCCAGGGGCGCAGGGTGGTACAAGCAGCCACACAAGTGCTCCAGGAGCGATTGTTGCGGCAGGAGAGTGGTCATCATTGCGAGCGTTTTTCTGGCGTTGTTGGTCGGCTGTAGTAGAGCGCTTGGCTAGTTGTCGGCAATCTTCAGCGTAACGGGCGGCTTCCTACTCGGCCGTGCACTCTGAGGCATCTGGTGCGTATGGCAGCAACGTGTCGATAGTGTGCGTCGGCTGGCGACCGTACGGAAGGAAGAAGGGGGAATACCCGGTTGTGACTTGCGTAGCGGTGTTGTACGCGTATGTCGCAAATGGAAGAACCAGGTCCCAGTTTGTCGATCAGATGCAACATGTGTCGCAAGCATGTCGCCCAGTGTCCGATTAAACCGCTCAGTGAGACCGTTCGTCTGAGAGTGGTAGGCAGTACACATCCGATGTACAATGTTGCACTGGTGGAGAAGTGCTTGGATTACATCAGAGAGAAATACGCGGCCACGGGCACTGAGGAGTTCGCGAGGAGGATCGTGTCGAAGCACAAAACGCTGGAGGATGAAAGAGGCGACATCCTGTGCTGTCGCCGTGGGAAGAACAGCGGTTTCGGCGTATCGTGTAAGGTGGTCGACAGCAATGATAGCCCATCGGTTTCCCGCCGTGGTCAAAGGTAAAGGTCCATAAAGGACAATTCCAACGCGGTCGAATGGGCGGTCTGGGCAAGGAAGGGGCTGTAATGAACTTGCGGCAGGATGCGGTGGTTTTTTTCGTCGCTGACACTCGTGGCAGCCGCGAATGAACTTGCGGACAAAGCGAAACATTCCGCGCCGGTAGTACCTTTTGCGTAAGCGTTCATAGGTCTTGAAGACACCGCCGTGAGCACACCGCGGGTCGGAGTGAAAGGACGCGCAGATTGTAGAGCGCAGCGTCCTGGGGATAACTAGGAGCCACTTCCTACCATCTGGCGAGTAGTTGCGCCGGTACAAGAGGCCATCACGGATGCTGAAGTGCGAAGCTTGGCGTCGCAGTGTTCGAGTGGTCGAAAGGGTGGGTGCCTCGGATAAAACGTCAAGAAGCGAAGCGATCCATGGATCGTGGCGCTGTGCAGAGGAGATGGTGGCGACGTCAAGAGCTGACAATGGGTGGTCTATTACGGATAAAAATTATGGGGTTTTACTTGCCAAAACCACTTTCTGATTACGATGCACGTCGTAGTGGAGGACTCCGGAAATTTCGACCACCTGGGGTTCTTTAACGTGCACCTAAACCTAAGCACACGGGTGTTTTCGCATTTCGCCCCCATCGAAATGCGGCCGCCGTGGCCGGGATTCGATCCCGCGACCTTGAGCTCAGCAGCCCAACACCATAGCCACTGAGCAACCACGGCGGGTCTATTACGGATATGGACGCAGTTTCGGTGGATAGTGGTGACCGCGACAGTGCATCAGCATCGGCATGCTTGCGTCCGGAACGATATATAACGCGGATGTCTAACTCTTGAAGTCGACGAGCCCAGCGGGCAAGGCGACCTGACGGATCCTTCAACGAAGACAATCAACATAATGCATGATAGTCCGTAACTACATCAAACGTGCGGCCATATAAGTAAGGGCGGAACTTGGCAAGCGCCCAGACTATTGCCAAGCATTCTTTCTCGGCGACGCTATAGTTTGACTCAGCTTTGGGGAGCGTTCTGCTGGCGTATGCGACGACATACTCTGCGAACCCAGGCTTTCGTTGTGCGAGAACAGCACCGAGGCCGACACCACTGGCGTCTGTGTGCACCTCAGTTGCGGCCGTGGGATCGTAGTGGCGCAGTATAAGTGGTGACGTCAGGAGGCGGCGAAGGGTGGAGAAGGCTTGGTCACACTAAGAAGACCATGACGAAAGATTGGAGGCGCTGCTTAAACGTTGGGTCGAAGGCGCAATTATAGAGGTGAAGTTGCGCACAAACCGATGAAAGTAGGAGCATAACCCTATGAAGCTTCGTAACTGCTTTAGAGTCGTCGGTTTGGGGAAGTCGGTCACGGCACGTAGTTTAGCCGGGTCTGGAAGCACGCCGTCCTTTGACACGACGTGACCGAGAATTGTAAGTTTTCGCGCAGCAAAGCGGCACTTCTTGAGATTTAGTTGCAGCTGGGCAGTCTTCAGACACGTCAGGACATGGTTGAGGCGTTCCAGATGGGTTGCAAAATCTGGCGCAAAGACAACAATGTCGTCGAGGTAGCAGAGACACATGTGCCACTTCAAACCCCGCAGAACCGAGTCCATCATGCGCTCGAAGGTGGCAGGCGCATTGCAGAGGCCGAAGGGCATGACATTGAATTCATATAGACCGTCAGGCGTGACGAAGGCTGTCTTTGAACGGTCGGCCTCTGCTAAAGGCACCTGCCAATACCCGGAACGCAAAGCTAACCATGAAAAAAACTCGGCACCTTGTAGGCAATCAAGGGCATCGTCAATTCTGGGTAACGGGTACACGTCTTTTCGAGTGATCTTGTTTAGACGCCGGTAATCCACGCAGAAGTGAATTGATCCATCCTTCTTTTTAACGAGAACCACAGGTGATGTCCACGGACTTTGGGAAGGGCGAATAACGTCGCGTTTAAGCATATCATCAACATGGTCGGTAATAACTTGACGTTCCGCGGTGGAGGCACGGTAAGGGCGTTGTCGCACTGGCGAGTTGGAGCCGGTGTCGATGTAGTGAACAATGGTAGAAGTTCGGCCAAGGGCACGTTGGGCAACATCGAAAGAGTCGCGGAACTGGTAGAGCAGCTGGAGAAGAGCAGAGTGTTCAAATGGTGACAGTCCGTCTGCGATCGACGAATCGAATAGGTCGGCAGCTAGTACATCATAAGGATTAAGAGCACTGACGACGTCGAGGTCGCGTCGAGGTGAATCTTGCTGCACGGAAAAAAAAATTGACCGATATCAATGGGTTGCACGCATCCAAGGGATTAAGCTTTAAGCAGTTTGATGGGATACGGAAGAGGATTTGTGAGGTAGAGAGCGCTTGTTCCATTCGAAATAGAGAGGGTCGAATAAGGCAGAAGAAGTGGCTTCCGACTTAGAAGGAGGCGTGATGGTTCAAAGAATGCAGCTTCATCACATATGCTGTTGTAGAACACGGGGAGCAAAACAGCTGCTTTCGGCGGAATTTCGGTATCTTCTGTTACGACTAGTTTGTGTGCGGCTTGATGAGCGGCGTTGTAGGACTGGTGACACCAAGGGAAGAGCTCAAGTTCAGATCTGGCACAATCAATGACGGCGTGATTATACGATAAAAAGTCCCAGCCAAGTATGATGTCACGCGAGCAGGATAAAAGGACGAGAAACCCAACAATGTAGTGCTCTTTAGCGATAATAAGTCGAGTAGTGCAGGCAGCTATAGGCCGAACAGGGTCTCCATTCGCTGTACGTAAGGGCATCATCTCAAGAGGCGTGGTCACCTTCCGAAGCTTGCGGCAAAGTGTGGCGTCTATAACAGAAATGGCAGCACTGGTATCGACAAGAGCATATGCACGGGTGCCTTCTACAAAAACTTCGACAATATTCGACGGCAAAGTTCGAGGACTTCAGCATTTCGACAGTGCAGTTGCTGCCTCACGAACTGCGGGGGCTAGTTTCCCTCATTTTCAGGGGCTGGTCGACGACGCATGGGCGACAAGGATCGGCGACGGGGTGAAGGTGAGCGACGAGACGTGGGTTGCGGATACTCACGTGAAGACGTGCTTGTTTGGGGACCCGGACCTTCATAACGAGAGCGGGGACGATCCATGTAGTTCTGCGTACGGGCGTCTGAGTATTCTGGCGCGCGACGGCGGCAGAATCGGGCGATATGACCAGGGCCACCGCATGCGAAACAGATCGGCCGGTTGTCGCGCGTTCGCCAGGTATTTGCAGTGTTGGGAGCAGCCCATGTCACGGACGGCTGAATGGGGGCTGCAGCATACGACACACCATGGGACGGTGAGGGCTGTTGAAGCTGCTGCCGCTTTACTACCTCTGCGTAACTAAGAGGCGCGGCGACAGGTTGCTGCTGAATGGGCACCGGCATGGCCTCGGAAATGTGTTCTTGGGTAACGTGTCGAAGCACGGGCGCCAACGGGATTGGTCGCTGCAGTTGCTGCTGCTGTGGGAGCTCCTGACGCTGAGCAAACGGCAGGAGAGACAACTTACGGGCCACCTCCTCACGCACAAATTCTTTCATTTGTGCGAGAATGTATGACTGGTCAGGCACGATGTCCAGTGCAGCGAGTGGTTGACTGTACGTGTGAGATGAACGTCGGGTGAGAGCCCGCTGCCTTCTCAATTCGTCATAGCTGTGGCACAGAGTTACCACTTCAGACACTGTGCCAGGAGACTTCGCAAGAAGCATTTGAAAGACATCGTCGTCGACACCCTTCATAATATGCTGAATTTTGGCACTTTCGCTCATTGAAGCATCGGCGCGCCTGCTGGGATCGATTATGTCCTCAATATAGGCGGTAAAAGTTTCGTTTGGTTCCTGTGCCCGTGTGCGCAGCCGTTGCTCGGCGCGTAACTTCTGCACGGCAGGGCGACCGAAAACGGCAGATATTGCCTCCTTAAAAGCGTACCAGTTCTCAAATTCCGATTCGTGGTTCGTATACCACAGCTTCGCCACGCCAGCCAGGTAAAAGTTCGCGGTACTCAGCTTAGCAGCGTCATCCCACTTGTTGGGTCCACTAACTTTTTCGTAGGCCGACAGCCAGTCCTCGACGTCTTGGTCTTCCGTACCCGAAAATACCGGGGGGGGGGGGGGGGGGGTGTGGCTGGGGAAGCGGGCCGGGGCAAACGGCGGCCGGGAGAGATGGCGGCGGTTGGGCAGCGTCAGCTTGCATGGTCAAGTGCAACGTACGGGATCGGAGTTCCAGGGTGCCGGCGATGTGCGTACCCAGCACGATCCACCAAATGTAAGGAGGTTTATTGGACGAGTCCAACAAACAGGCAGTAGCTCTGAACAGTAGGTCGGGAGAACAATATAGTGGTGTTCGAGCGCCGATCTCGTGTCCTCCGCTCTTGATGACGATCGGGATGTCATTATCCTCCTTTCTGCATTACAGTATGAACAAAAACAGATGGCAAATGAAGTGGTTACATTCTTCTTATTGTGCTTCGTTCTAAGGGGTCATTACAAAGAGGTCTTAGCGAAATGGTTTGAAAAGATGTGATCTGGCGCCAGTCTCGCGTCCAATGCGGGCGGCCGATAATATAGCCGAAACCGTAGCTATTTTAGTACCAAGCACACGCACATCAGCATTGTTCGTTGGCAACAGAGGAACGATCCACGCACGCCACGCACTTTCGTAGCTAGTTTCGAACCATATCTAATCGAGCGAATGCTGAGTATAGGTTCGATGATCACACGAGAAACAGCGCGTCCAGCGTGAGATGGACAAACGGAAAGACCCCCACTTTGGAACTCTGGGTGCCGAACTTGAAAAGGCATGTGACTAGCTATGCTGCCATAAGGATAAAATGCGCGCTTCGTTCCTCGGGCTTTTCACGCAAGCCTGGCGTTTCGCACCACTCCCGGTGGCCCCGTCGAGAGGAGCACAAAAGCGACAGTCGTCGTCTTTGCGGGCCTCCTGCAGTTGGTGCGCGAGAGCAGAGTTAATAACCCAGCTGTCTGAAGATGGCCGCCGTTTTCACACTTCATTTGGCACGCAGTCTAGGTTTAGAGAAGCTACCAATGCTGAGCGGCGTAGTTTGGCCAAGCGTTCTAATTCGCGGAGAATCGTGGAGAAGAAAGAAGGTAGAATGGTAGCTGTTCCCGTGGCGCAATGAATAAGAACAGTGGAACAGAAATGCCGGTGGCAGTAACCGTTCGTGGTGTTTTAAGGACTAGCACATCTCGATCTCGGAGATTTTCTTCTTCGTGTCATGAAACTGCTTTTTTCACTGTGTGTGATGCGTCATTTCTTTTGCAGCCTCCACAAATCAGGCGTAGCAGAAGTTCAATGCACTTTGACAGAATAACACTTTGGAATGGTGTATCGGTCTGCATGACTTGCTGCCTACATATGACTTTGCCTGCAAGATACGCAGCGTTATTCAATGTGAGTCAGTCGTTCCACGTGATCGTGAGTTGCATCAGTGGAGCCAAATACTTTCTAGCGGTAACAAAAGAAGGCATAATCGGAAAATAATTTATTTTAATGTGGGATGCCGGTGAATTATTGATTGAGTGATTGATACCTTGACTGAGTTAGGGAGTCAAGAAAATCAGTTTGAGAACTTTATGACTTGTATAAATATTATTCGGCAGGGTAATAGTGGACCGCTATTTCTGAGTGGGTATTTGATTACTAGACGTTTTTCTAGGGGCAGTTGTTCTTGGCAAATATATAGCGGTATTAAGTTGTGGGTAAGATAATGTCCATCAGCAGAAAGCGTCGTATAACGGGAGAAGAGCAAGCAAGCAAAATAAAGAAGAAATGCGCAACGAGAAGAAAAAAAATAACCTTGACTCAACAGTGACAACATACGCAAACTGTTGCCGTTCACGTGCACTTAGTTCATTATAACGTATTTCTCACTGCGAAGCTATGCGTGCGTTTTTGGCATTCAAAGTACATCCTGGAGAACACTGAAATAAGCGCGGGCACTCCGCGATTGCAGAGTCGGACGCAGGACAAACAAGACGACGCGTGGCGGTGATTGCGGACAACTGCAATATTGCAGAAAAATCTGAGCATTTGCAAACATCACACAGGCTACAACAAGGACGCAACCGAAGTAGGGTGCGTCCCTTGTACAGTGAACCGTCTTGTGCGTGCTGCGAATAGTTTAAGGGTACTATAGAGTACAGAAATGACGTAATCAAATGCACAAGTTACATTCATTCACTCATCAGAAAGCTTACATGCCTAGCCTATATCACAGTTAGTGGGCTTCTTGCAGTCTAATTTTGCAATCGTGCGCGCTCTCTATTATTAATGGGCCCGTTTATGTTGCAGGGGGTGTTTGCGCATTATAGGGTAAGGAAATGGCCCCCCTACTGTTCTCACCCAAGCCCGCCGCACTCAAAGCTGGTTGGGACTCCTGCGCTTGTGTTCCCCATGCAGAAGGACACGTGGTCAAAGGGCTAGGCCATCCGTTTCTCCTACTGCCAGAGTCTCTCCTCGCCATTTCTGGACGGTAGGTGTTGAACGCAGGGTGGAAATAGCTGATCAAGAGTTAAATTTCTACAAAAGAGTGCACACTTGTAGGCATTCTAAGTCCTCATGAGCACCTGCATGAGTTTGATAAATCATACCTACTATGGCATAGTGAGCTCTCTCAAATGCGGCCATTCCTGGTCGGATGGACAAGCGTACTGCTGAGCAACACCACCATGAACGCCACGCGCAACAATGGCACCGTCTGCGCACGCAACACCACGCATGATCAAATAATGGCTTCTCTCCCCTACACAACGAAGAGCATGAGGTCTATTCATGCATCAGAAAGCTTACATGCTTACTTTATGACACACCTTGTTGGGATCCTAATGTTCAGAGACAGTCCCTGGCGTCCGTTCTAGCGCACCTTGACAATAGACCATTGTCAATTGCAACTATTTTCACATATCGACGACAGAAGACATCGTAGCTGAAGGCGACGAAGGGACTACTTCAGTTTATGAAGGAGGCGGGCATGGACAAACGGCTGTGACAGTGATGTCACGTACCGCGCAAGAGTGACAGACTGCAACTAACGATGTGTGTGCCGTGTTATGTGCTCTCTATCTCTTCTCCCCATCTTTCATCGCCCCATCCCGCTCCCATGTGTAGGGTAGCAAACCGGTTAAGCTAAACTGGTTAACCTCCCTGCCTTCCTTCTCCACTTTTACCTTCCCTTCTTGTGGGGATCCTACGATGTAATCTTGCAATCGGGCTTGCTTGCTATTAGCAGTTAGCCCAAGGTGGTGGGCATGAATTGGTATCCCTTTGTCTTGCTGCCCGAGTTTCCTGGCGCCAATTCTGGCCTTTAGATCTCGTATACAGGGGTGCCATAGGCGAGGAAGCGTGAAATTTTGGCAGAACCTTGCACCTTTATAGACCCTCTAATTCCCGAAGCAATGCTTAGAGTTTGGTGGTTTATACCTACTACACGGCTCAGTGAGCTTTCTTAAGCGCGACCACTCCTGTTCTGATCGACGAAGGCATACGGCCGAGCTATGCCTCTTTGAACGGCGAGCGAGAGGCTGATTTCGTGATGCGTACACGACAACGGTGCCATTTGCGCACTCGACACATGCATGATAGTGTAATGGCAGTTGTCATCTACACAACTATACCGAAGTAAGGTGCGTGGATAGAATGGTTAAAAATATATAAGTGATAATCCTATCAGATGTATTTCTTACATTCGGTTTCGGGAAGCGACCCATTTCACCGATTTTAAAGACGTTTCACATTATAGATAAATATACAGAAAATCGTCGCAATGTCCAGTCCATCAATAATGTGGCCCTCCTGAAGCGTTAAAACGAGTGAGGCTGCGTGTGAAAACCCTGCAGAGAGTAAAACGGGCGTGTGCATGAAAGAATAAAATCTCTAGCCAATTGCTTCGAATCAGAGTGTATAGTGAATGATTTCGGGTAAGAAAAGAGCAACCTGCAACTCATTTGTGGCTGCGAGTGTCCAACATTCTATGCTCCCACCTTATCTCTTCGAGAAACGGGCATCCTGCAAACATGCCTTGCAGGAACAAACAAAGGAAGAAAAAAGAAAGGCACGCTAGCCTCCTGGACAATTTCTCACTGGAATTTTATCCTCGCGAACTCCAGGCTGCGCAGCCACCGAGGGCTCGCGGGAGTCGCAATGGCGCCATCAACACCGTCGTTAACTCCCTCGCTTGCCATCGTTTAGCTTTCTACATTTCGTCGCTGCACGAGAACTGTTTTTATGGCTGGCATGGGAAGGAAGCGATAACAAAAAACGAAAAGGATCATTTCCGTCTTTCGTTTGCAACCGTTCCCCCATCCCGTTATCTTTTTCTTTCTTCTTACGTTTATTCCCTTGGTCCCCAAGCTTCGTGTTTCTCGTACCCCTATTGTTATCTACCATTTTTCCTTCTCTCTCAGGCGACCCCGTGGCTTCCGCGTCGTCTCCCAGGACCGGGAATTAGTGCTAATCGCCCCACAGATTTCGCA